>NC_060193.1:54375305-54409895 GCF_021184085.1 Oncorhynchus gorbuscha
GACTGGAATAAACTCTGTTTCTGTTAAGTCGCTTTTGGGTCCTCATTCACCTGCATAACAGTATGTCCAGGTAGGCGCTGTGGTACCAGTATGTCCAGGTAGGAGCTGTGGTACCAGTATGTCCAGGTAGGAGCTGTGGTACCAGTATGTCCAGGTAGGAGCTGTGGTACCAGTATGTCCAGGTAGGAGCTGCGGTACCAGTATGTCCAGGTAGGAGCTGTGGTACCAGTATGTCCAGATAGGAGCTGCGGTACCAGTATGTCCAGGTAGGAGCTGTGGTACCAGTATGTCCAGTTAGGAGCTGTGGTACCAGTATGTCCAGGTAGGAGCTGTGGTACCAGTATGTCCAGGTAGGAGCTGTGGTACCAGTATGTCCAGGTAGGAGCTGTGGTACCAGTATGTCCAGGTAACCCATTGGTGTTCACATGGTATATTGTACAGGGAGTTTTACAGTACTTCAATAATGCCTGTAAATACAGTTGAAGTCGGAATTTTACATACACTTTAGCCAAGTACATTTGAAACTCAGTTTCACAATTCCTGACATTTAATCCAAGTAAAAATATCATGTCTTAGGTCAGTTAGGGGGTGGCAGCATAGACTAGTGGTTATAGTGTTGGACTTGTAACCAGAAGGTTGTGACTCCCGAGCTGACAAGGTACAAATCTGTCGTTCTGCCCCTGAACAGGCAGTTAACCCACTGTTCCTAGGCAGTCATTGAAAATAAGAATGTGTTCTTAACTGACTTGCCTAGTTAAACAAAGGTAAAATAAATGTTAGGAACATTACTTTATTTTAAGAATGTGAAATTTCTGAAAAATAGTAGAGAATTATTTACTTCAGCTTCTATTTCTTTCATCACATTGCCGGGGGTCAGAAGTTTACATAAACTCAATTAGTATTTGGTAGTATTGCCTTTACATTGTTTAACTTCAGTCAAATGTTTCGGATAGCCTTCCACAAGCTTCCCACAATCAGTTGGGTGAATCTTGGCCCATTCCTCCTGACAGAGCTGGTGTAACTGAGTCAGGTTTGTAGGCCTCCTTGCTCACACGCTTTTTCAGTTTTGCCCACACATTTTCTATAGGATTGAGGTCAGGGCTTTGTGATGGCCACTTCAATACCTTGACTTTGTTTCCTTAGGCCATTTTACCACAACTTTGGAAGTATGCTTGGGGTCATTGTCCATTTGGAAGACTCATTTGCGACCAAACTTTAACTTCCTGACTGATGTCATGAGATGTTGTTTCAATATATCCACATAATTTTCCTACCTCATGATGCCATATATTTTGTGAAGTGGCTGTTTAAGGGCACAGTCAACTTAGTGTATGTAAACTTCTGACTCAGTGGATTTGTGATACAGTGAATTATAAGTGAAATAATCAGTCTGTAAACAGTTGTTGGAAAACTTACTTTTGTCATGCACAAAGTAGATGTCCTAACAGACTTGCCAAAACTATAGTTTGATAACAAGACATTTGCGGAGTGGATGAAAAAAACGAGTTTTAATGATTCCAACCTATGTTTACGTAAACTTCCGACTTCAACTGTACTTCTTGAAGTTGTAGATACCCATAAGAACAGGAAACATTTCTACTTTACCAAACTGTCAGATTCTAGAATAGGCTACGTAAAACAAAGTTTCTATTTTGTTTCTGTGTTACTTTGTAGAGAATAATTGAGCTGGAAGGACATGAAATGACCCACAGTCTTGGTTTTGTGGACGAGGTTGGGTTCAATCTGGCCAAAGACAGGAGACGTGGACGCAATCTCATTGGACACCGAGTCACAATTGCCACACCAAGCCAACGTGGGGACAATATTACAATGTGTGCTGCCATTTCTGAGAATGGTGTGAGAACACATATTCACACATTGGGCCCTGTAACAGCCAACTTCTCCTGTCCTTCCTAAATACACTTTACAGAGACCTAATAGCAGAACACCAAAGAGGTTTAGTTAGACCAGATTTGACAAATGATGTAATTGTGTGGGATGTCAGCTTCCAACGAACCAACATCGTTAGGGAATGGTTTGCTGGGCATGAAACATTAACAATGGATTCCCTTCCATCATCCTCCCCAATCCTGAATCCGATAGAAGAGGTTTTTTCAGCATGGAGGTGGAAAGAATATGACTGTCGGGCACAAGATCAGATGTCTCTGTTAGATGCCGTGAATGCTGCTTGTGAGGACATGACAGGCGATCACTGCGGGGGGATGGTTGCTCCACATAAGGAGATCCCCCACCCCCGGTGCATCACAAGGGAAAAACAACAGATGTGATGTTGACAAACGTCTCTGGCCAGACCAACAAGAGTGACATGATGTCATTTTACAGAACCACCGCAGGGTTTTTTCATTGATGCAGGTGTCATTTTGTGGTAGATTTTATGTTCACTAAAAATGACTTTACATGTAAGAAATATGTCAACGTTGACATGCAAATGTGAATTTTCTGTTAACATGTAAAACATTGCTACTGTACAAAAATAATGGTACTGTATACATACAAATGTGCCATCCCTTTGACCTACTGTTGAAATCGGTTACTAATAAGCTCAGTGTGATGCACAATAGCATTCAGCTAGACACAACTGACATTCTGGTATAGTGCAGTCAGTGTCAACAAAAATGTATAACACAACTGACATTTTTAATGTAACAAACATTTCCAGGGTTGACTGACATGGTGAAAAAAAATCTAAACATTTTGACCAGTACGGCTCACGCGGTGACAAAACAACGTTTCAGTTTGGTGGCATTGGCCAATTTACTGACACAATAAACTAGGTTTTGAAGCATGAATTAAATGTTTTGGGTGAGTTACTACATTTTGCAGTCATGCAATAGAGTCGGGATGTCCCATAAAACAGTTGTGACAATTACACTTACAGTTTAGAGAACGTTCAGACTGTGTCAAAAAATTAGTCAAAGCGATTGAGGAAAACTGTAATAGAACGTATCGAATGGAGTTAAACTGTCTTCATAACTGTAATAGAACGTAGCAGATGGAGTTAAACTGTCTTCATAACTAATAGAACGTATCGAATGGAGTTAAACTGTCTTCATAACTGTAATAGAACGTAGCAGATGGAGTTAAACTGTCTTCATAACTGTAATAGAACGTAGCAGATGGAGTTAAACTGTCTTCATAACTGTAATAGAACGTATCGAATGGAGTTAAACTGTCTTCATAACTGTAATAGAACGTAGCAGATGGAGTTAAACTGTCTTCATAACTGTAATAGAACGTATCGAATGGAGTTAAACTGTCTTCATAACTGTAATAGAACGTAGCAGATGGAGTTAAACTGTCTTCATAACTGTAATAGAACGTATCGAATGGAGTTAAACTGTCTTCATAACTGTAATAGAACGTAGCAGATGGAGTTAAACTGTCTTCATAACTGTAATAGAACGTAGCAGATGGAGTTAAACTGTCTTCATAACTGTAATAGAACGTATCGAATGGAGTTAAACTGTCTTCATAACTGTAATAGAACGTAGCAGATGGAGTTAAACTGTCTTCATAACTGTAATAGAACGTATCGAATGGAGTTAAACTGTCTTCATAACTGTAATATAACGTATCGAATGGAGTTAAACTGTCTTCATAACTGTAATAGTTAAACTGTCTTCATAACTGTAATAGAACGTAGCAGATGGAGTTAAACTGTCTTCATAACTGTAATAGAACGTATCGAATGGAGTTAAACTGTCTTCATAACTGTAATAGAACGTAGCAGATGGAGTTAAACTGTCTTCATAACTGTAATAGAACTGTCTTCATAACGTAGCAGATGGAGTTAAACTGTCTTCATAACTGTAATAGAACGTAGCAGATGGAGTTAAACTGTCTTCATAACTGTAATAGAACGTATCGAATGGAGTTAAACTGTCTTCATAACTGTAATAGAACGTAGCAGATGGAGTTAAACTGTCTTCATAACTGTAATAGAACGTATCGAATGGAGTTAAACTGTCTTCATAACTGTAATAGAACGTAGCAGATGGAGTTAAACTGTCTTCATAACTGTAATAGAACGTAGCAGATGGAGTTAAACTGTCTTCATAACTGTAATAGAACGTATCGAATGGAGTTAAACTGTCTTCATAACTGTAATAGAACGTAGCAGATGGAGTTAAACTGTCTTCATAACTGTAATAGAACGTATCGAATGGAGTTAAACTGTCTTCATAACTGTAATAGAACGTAGCAGATGGAGTTAAACTGTCTTCATAACTGTAATAGAACGTAGCAGATGGAGTTAAACTGTCTTCATAACTGTAATAGAACGTATCGAATGGAGTTAAACTGTCTTCATAACTGTAATAGAACATAGCAGATGGAGTTAAACTGTCTTCATAACTGTAATAGAACGTATCGAATGGAGTTAAACTGTCTTCATAACTGTAATAGAACGTAGCAGATGGAGTTAAACTGTCTTCATAACTGTAATAGAACGTATCGAATGGAGTTAAACTGTCTTCATAACTGTAATAGAACGTAGCAGATGGAGTTAAACTGTCTTCATAACTGTAATAGAACGTATCGAATGGAGTTAAACTGTCTTCATAACTGTAATAGAACGTAGCAGATGGAGTTAAACTGTCTTCATAACTGTAATAGAACGTATCGAATGGAGTTAAACTGTCTTCATAACTGTAATAGAACGTATCGAATGGAGTTAAACTGTCTTCATAACTAATAGAACGTATCGAATGGAGTTAAACTGTCTTCATAACTGTAATAGAACGTATCGAATGGAGTTAAACTGTCTTCATAACTAATAGAACGTATCGAATGGAGTTAAACTGTCTTCATAACTGTAATAGAACGTATCGAATGGAGTTAAACTGTCTTCATAACTGTAATAGAACGTAGCAGATGGAGTTAAACTGTCTTCATAACTGTAATAGAAGAATGGAGTTAAATCGAATGGAGTTAAACTGTCTTCATAACTGTAATAGAACGTAGCAGATGGAGTTAAACTGTCTTCATAACTGTAATATAACGTATCGAATGGAGTTAAACTGTCTTCATAACTGTAATATAACGTATCGAATGGAGTTAAACTGTCTTCATAACTGTAATATAACGTATCGAATGGAGTTAAACTGTCTTCATAACTGTAATAGAACGTAGCAGATGGAGTTAAACTGTCTTCATAACTGTAATATAACGTATCGAATGGAGTTAAACTGTCTTCATAACTGTAATAGAACGTATCGAATGGAGTTAAACTGTCTTCATAACTGTAATATAACGTATCGAATGGAGTTAAACTGTCTTCATAACTGTAATAGAACATAGCAGATGGAGTTAAACTGTCTTCATAACTGTAATAGAACGTAGCAGATGGAGTTAAACTGTCTTCATAACTGTAATAGAACGTAGCAGATGGAGTTAAACTGTCTTCATAACTGTAATATAACGTATCGAATGGAGTTAAACTGTCTTCATAACTGTAATAGAACGTAGCAGATGGAGTTAAACTGTCTTCATAACTGTAATAGAACGTAGCAGATGGAGTTAAACTGTCTTCATAACTGTAATAGAACGTAGCAGATGGAGTTAAACTGTCTTCATAACTGTAATATAACGTATCGAATGGAGTTAAACTGTCTTCATAACTGTAATAGAACGTATCGAATGGAGTTAAACTGTCTTCATAACTGTAATAGAACGTAGCAGATGGAGTTAAACTGTCTTCATAACTGTAATAGAACGTAGCAGATGGAGTTAAACTGTCTTCATAACTGTAATATAACGTATCGAATGGAGTTAAACTGTCTTCATAACTGTAATAGAACGTAGCAGATGGAGTTAAACTGTCTTCATAACTGTAATGGAGTTAAACTGTCTTCATAACGTATCGAATGGAGTTAAACTGTCTTCATAACTGTAATAGAACGTAGCAGATGGAGTTAAACTGTCTTCATAACTGTAATATAACGTATCGAATGGAGTTAAACTGTCTTCATAACTGTAATAGAACGTAGCAGATGGAGTTAAACTGTCTTCATAACTAATAGAACGTATCGAATGGAGTTAAACTGTCTTCATAACTGTAATAGAACGTATCGAATGGAGTTAAACTGTCTTCATAACTAATAGAACGTATCGAATGGAGTTAAACTGTCTTCATAACTGTAATAGAACGTATCGAATGGAGTTAAACTGTCTTCATAACTGTAATAGAACGTAGCAGATGGAGTTAAACTGTCTTCATAACTGTAATAGAACGTATCGAATGGAGTTAAACTGTCTTCATAACTGTAATAGAACGTAGCAGATGGAGTTAAACTGTCTTCATAACTGTAATATAACGTATCGAATGGAGTTAAACTGTCTTCATAACTGGAGTTAAACTGTCTTATAACTGTAATCGCAGATGGAGTTAAACTGTCTTCATAACTGTAATATAACGTATCGAATGGAGTTAAACTGTCTTCATAACTGTAATAGAACGTAGCAGATGGAGTTAAACTGTCTTCATAACTGTAATATAACGTATCGAATGGAGTTAAACTGTCTTCATAACTGTAATAGAACGTATCGAATGGAGTTAAACTGTCTTCATAACTGTAATATAACGTATCGAATGGAGTTAAACTGTCTTCATAACTGTAATATAACGTATCGAATGGAGTTAAACTGTCTTCATAACTGTAATAGAACGTAGCAGATGGAGTTAAACTGTCTTCATAACTGTAATAGAACGTATCGAATGGAGTTAAACTGTCTTCATAACTGTAATATAACGTATCGAATGGAGTTAAACTGTCTTCATAACTGTAATAGAACGTAGCAGATGGAGTTAAACTGTCTTCATAACTGTAATAGAACGTAGCAGATGGAGTTAAACTGTCTTCATAACTGTAATAGAACGTAGCAGATGGAGTTAAACTGTCTTCATAACTGTAATATAACGTATCGAATGGAGTTAAACTGTCTTCATAACTGTAATAGAACGTATCGAATGGAGTTAAACTGTCTTCATAACTGTAATAGAACGTAGCAGATGGAGTTAAACTGTCTTCATAACTGTAATAGAACGTAGCAGATGGAGTTAAACTGTCTTCATAACTGTAATATAACGTATCGAATGGAGTTAAACTGTCTTCATAACTGTAATAGAACGTATCGAATGGAGTTAAACTGTCTTCATAACTGTAATAGAACGTAGCAGATGGAGTTAAACTGTCTTCATAACTGTAATATAACGTATCGAATGGAGTTAAACTGTCTTCATAACTGTAATAGAACGTATCGAATGGAGTTAAACTGTCTTCATAACTGTAATAGAACGTATCGAATGGAGTTAAATCATAACGTAATAGAACGAATGGAGTTAAACTGTCTTCATAACTGTAATAGAACGTAGCAGATGGAGTTAAACTGTCTTCATAACTGTAATAGAACGTAGCAGATGGAGTTAAACTGTCTTCATAACTGTAATAGAACGTAGCAGATGGAGTTAAACTGTCTTCATAACTGTAATAGAACGTAGCAGATGGAGTTAAACTGTCTTCATAACTGTAATATAACGTAATCGAATGGAGTTAAACTGTCTTCATAACTGTAATAGAACGTAGCAGATGGAGTTAAACTGTCTTCATAACTGTAATAGAACGTAGCAGATGGAGTTAAACTGTCTTCATAACTGTAATATAACGTATCGAATGGAGTTAAACTGTCTTCATAACTGTAATAGAACGTAGCAGATGGAGTTAAACTGTCTTCATAACTGTAATAGAACGTATCGAATGGAGTTAAACTGTCTTCATAACTGTAATAGAACGTAGCAGATGGAGTTAAACTGTCTTCATAACTGTAATAGAACGATCGAATGGAGTTAAACTGTCTTCATAACTGTAATAGAACGTAGCAGATGGAGTTAAACTGTCTTCATAACTGTAATAGAACGTAGCAGATGGAGTTAAACTGTCTTCATAACTGTAATAGAACGTATCGAATGGAGTTAAACTGTCTTCATAACTGTAATAGAACGTAGCAGATGGAGTTAAACTGTCTTCATAACTGTAATAGAACGTATCGAATGGAGTTAAACTGTCTTCATAACTGTAATAGAACGTAGCAGATGGAGTTAAACTGTCTTCATAACTGTAATATAACGTATCGAATGGAGTTAAACTGTCTTCATAACTGTAATAGAACGTAGCAGATGGAGTTAAACTGTCTTCATAACTGTAATAGAACGTAGCAGATGGAGTTAAACTGTCTTCATAACTGTAATAGAACGTAGCAGATGGAGTTAAACTGTCTTCATAACTGTAGATACACACACACACACACACAAACGCACACATCCCCACCTGTGCAGGGTGGGAGTTTATCTTGTATTGTTTACGTTAAGTGTATTGCAATCATGAAGTCTTTTAAATTACCCTTGAGGACCTCAATGCAATAATGTTAATGCTATTTTATTGAAGTTATGCATATCTGATCAGTGTTGCTTTGGATTTATCTGTGTGTGTGTGTGTGTGTGTGTGTGTGTGTGTGTGTGTGTGTGTGTGTGTGTGTGTGTGTGTGTGTGTGTGTGTGTGTGTGTGTGTGTGTGTGTGTGTGTGTGTGTGTGTGTGTGTGTGTGTGTGTGTGTGTGTGTGTGTGTGTTAGGACAGATCCTCCCCTACTAGATGCCTTCATCATGGATAAAGCTCTATTGGACTATGAAGTCTCCATCGATGCCGAGTGTAAACTAGCGACTGTGGGCAAGCCTTTTGCTATAGAGGGTAAGATAGACATAGACACACACACACACAACGTTAGAAAGGTTTTTTCACTGCTATGGCTAGTCTGAGTGCCAGTCTGTTGTGCCATCATGCCAACTCATTGTTATTCAGTGTCAGGCCAAACATGTTTGACTTGACAATGACAACAAGGAATTTGGCAAGAGAACTAACAGATCTGGGACCAGGCTAGCTATTCACTGTGACAGACAGATGATTTAACTTGTGTGTATGTTTGTGTGTGTGTGTGTTTGTGTGAGTATGTGTGTGGGTGTGCATGTGTGTGTGTGTGTGCATGTGTGTGTGTCCAGGGTATGGTATAGGTGTTGCCCAAGGCTCTCCTCTCACTGCCAACATGTCTGAATTCATCAGTCGCTACAAGTCAGAAGGGGTAGCACACACACACACACACACACACACACACACACACACACACACACACACACACACACACACACACACACACACATTACACACACACACACACACACACACACACACACACACACACACACACAGGCATACAGCATGTGTAGTATTTCAGCAATGAAATGACAGGCCCCCACCTGCCTCGACTTCACCTGTCAGATTTGAAGTTGAAACATAGTATTTTTGAGTTCAGGTATAAAGCACTGGGGAACAGTGACATTCTGTGTGATGGCCTCTCATGTTGTTATCACTGCGATTGTTTAGCCCAACGGTATTCGCAAGTTACAGATGTGCATATCACCCTCATTTTCTTCACTATTTCATTGACATGTTTTGTTGATCTGACACTAGTATTAACATGATGTGTTGTACCAGGTACATGGACATATTACATGAGAAATGGTACAAGGTGGTGCCATGTGGGAAACGAGTGTTCACTAACACTGAGGTGAGTGTGTGTGTGTGTGTGTGTGTGTGTGTGTGTGTGTGTGTGTGTGTGTGTGTGTGTGTGTGTGTGTGTGTGTGTGTGTGTGTGTGTGTGTGTGTGTGTGTGTGTGTGTGTGTGTGTGTGTGTGTGTGTGTGTGTGTGTGTGTGTGTGTGTGTGTGTGTGTGTGTGTGTGTGTGTGTGTGTGTGTGTGTGTTGAAGGTCATAGTCGACAGAAGCAACAACCAAACTCTTTCTATATACTGTGGTGTCTGTGTTTGTTGTCTGACCTCTGACTGACCTCTAACTGCCAGACAGACTCCTCATAGATTTAGCTGACAAAATGGTACTCCTTCTTCACAATCACAAACTCACACCTGCTTCCCCATAGTGTTGGTATACAGCCAGCCTAGCCAGAATTCTAGTCCCGTATCTCAGCCTCCCGCTGGGACAGAGACAAACAGGACTCGCTTCCAGGCACATACACACACACACACACACACACACGCACACACACACACACACACACACACACACACACACACACACACACACAACACACACACACACACACACACACACACACACACACACACACACACACACTCTCCAATCTTCAGACCTGATATATAGCTGCTGGCAAAGACTCTTTTACCTTCCCTCCCCTCCTAGTCCTTGGCATATGAGATAAAAATCTGTGATGTGTGTGTGTGTGTGTGTGTGTGTGTGTGTGTGTGTGTGTGTGTGTGTGTGTGTGTGTGTGTGTGTGTGTGTGTGTGTGTGTGTGTGTGTGCGTGTGTGTGTGTGTGTGTGTGTGTGTGTGTGTGTGTGCGTGTGTGTGTGTGTGTGTGTGTGTGTGTGTGTGTAGATAGTGTTTACTACTACAGCCTCTCCCCAGAGAGAGGAAGGCTTAGGGCCATGAGAAACTCTCTGTATCAGAGGGATGATATTCTTCATATTTATGCAGAAGTTAAAATACATAGAGCAGACTTGAGGCAGTTCTACAGAATAACAACATGAGGCAGGACAGAAGTCCACGATCCAAGGTGTACCTCTGGGTCACATGGGGTGGCTCACATTGTGTCGTTCCAGGTGCTTCTAGAGGAAATAGACAGAGAAACGATGGCAGTGTTTTGCCTGATAAGTGTGCTTGTAGTTTCCCATAGAGACCGTATGTGCGTGCAGCGTGCGGTAATGAGTGTGTATGTGTGCTATTCGTTCTGGTCAGAAGACTTGTGTCCCTGTAGATCATGGGGATGGAGATGGTTATTATGGGATGGCAGAGAGAGAAGGACATGGTCCTGTTTGGATACTTACTGCCTTCTTAAAAGGGGCAATCTGCAGTTGAAACTAAAACGAAGCGCTCTCCCTGTTTCAGTAAAAAGCTGAGGGAAGGGGCTGGAGAAATCTAACCACTCTCAAATTCATAGACAGCGCTATGGATGCTAGGACTGACCATCCATGATATCAACATTTTCGAGGTTATATAGTGTTTGTTTACATTTACTATGTTTACACACATTTGAGTAAAACAAGCTAATATTTTACAGCCAGCAGCATACCACCCTACAGCATAACACCCAGCATCTCACTGCTGGCTGGCTTCTGAAGCTAACTAGGGTTGGTCCCTGGATGGGAGACCAGATGTTGCTGGAAGTGGTGTTGAGGGCCAGTAGGAGGCACCCTTTCCTCTGGTCTAAAAAAAATATCCCAATGCCCCAGGGCAGTGATTGGGGACATTGCCCTGTGTAGGGTGCCGTCTTTCTGATGGAATGTTAAACGGGTGTCCTGACTCTCTGTGGTCCACTAAAGATCCCATGGCACTTATTGTAAGAGTAGGGGTGTGAAACCTAAATTCCCAATCTGGCCCTCATACCATCACAGTCACCTAATCATCCCCAGTTGCCAATTGGCTCATTCATCCCCTTCCTCTCCCCTGTAACTATTCCCGAGGTTGTTGCTGTAAATGAGAATGTGTTCTCAGTCAACTTACCTGGTAAAATAAGGATTAAATAAATAGTGTTTTGATGGGGTATGACAGTTGAACTAAGCTCATGAGGCATTAATTAGTAAGTTATACTCTTCAAGAATCAATCAAATCAAATGTTATTTGTCACATACACATGGTTAGCAGATGTCAATGCGAGTGTAGCGAAATGGATACATTCTCACCAAAATTGTAGCAACTGCAGATTGCCCCGTTAAGGTCATCACTGATAGGTGGAAGCAACTGGCTCGAGTTTTGCTCAGAGCCAGTGATGTGATGATGTCAGGTGACGGAGAAAGTGGAACTACTGGTTCACTCTGCCATCTAGAGGCCACTGTTAGAACCACAGTCAACCTCATACCTTAAGGCAAAATGGGGACTGTGAAGACACATAGACCATTTAATGCATTTTGTATTGTATTTTGCATTTTATTATGTATATGATGCGTGGTTGGGTTACGACTGTTATATGTGGTTGTCTCACTTGGCTATCTTAAGAGGAATGCACTAGCTGTGGGTCAGTCTGGATGGGAGCGTCTGCTGAATGACTAAATTGTAATGTAAATGTAGTGCTATGTATGTATATTTACAGTATGTATAATGTGTCTTTTATTTGTCGTGTTGTGTTTCCTGTTTGGACCCCAGGATGAGTAGAGTCACTGACTGCCTCAGCAGCAGCTAACTACGGAACCTAATAATAAATACTCTCTCACCCTCTCTAACCCTCTCTTACACTATATATATCTCTCTCCCTCTTTCTCTCTCTCACACCCTCTCTTATCCTCTTTCTCTCCCTCTTTCTGACTCTCTCTCTTTCCCAGAATTTATCGATGGGGATAGATCATTTCTCAGGCCTGTTTGTGATGTTGTGTGTGGGGGTGGTTGGAGCCATTTTTACCTTGGCAGCTGAACACACCTTCTATCACCTAGCCCTGCCCCGGCTACGGCGGTCACACACTCACCTACTGGTTGCATACCAGCCAGGTATGTAGGTACACCCCCCCCCCCACACACACACACACACACACACACTCATGAACTAGATCTATAGCAAGCCACCAAGCTTTTAATAGTATCTAAGATAATTAGAATTTCACACTTTTAAAAACATATTATCAAGGTGATCTTATCAAGGTGATCTTACCACTCTGATCTTATCAAGGTGATCTTAACAATGGGATCTTACCACTGTGATCTTAACAATGGGATCTTACCACTGTGATCTTAACAAGGTGATCTTACCACTGTGATCTTACCACTGTGATCTTATCAAGGTGATCTTTAGTGAGTGAATGTTCTCTCATCTGTGTTGTATTATCTATCTGTTGACAGAAGATCCATCGAGCCCTGAACACCCCTTACAAGGACGTAGGGAAAGAGTTGATTGGCCTGGACCACAAGTAAAGAAACACTGATCAATACTATCTATATTAGAGTAGAGGTTATCAATACTGTCTATATTAGAGTATAGGTTATCAATACTGTCTATATTAGAGTATAGGTTATCAATACTGTCTATACTAGAGTATAGGTTATCAATACTGTCTATATTAGAGTATAGGTTATCAATAATGTCTATATTAGGGCATATGTTATCAACACTGTCTATATTAGGGCATAGGTTATCAATACTGTCTATATTCGAGCATAGGTTATCAATACTGTCTATATTAGAGTATAGGTTATCAATACTGTCTATATTAGAGTATAGGTTATCAATACTGTCTATATTAGAGTATAGGTTATCAATACTGACTATATTAGAGTATAAGTTATCAATACTGTCTCTACTAGAGTATAGGTTATCAATACTGTTTATATTAGAGTAGAGGTTATCAATACTGTCTCTACTAGAGTATAGGTTATCAATACTGTCTATATTACAGTATATGCTATCAATGCTATCTATATTATAGTATATGTTATCAATACTATCTATATTACCATATAGGTTATCAAAAATAGTTATATTACATTATAGGTTATCAATACTATATTTATTACAGTGTATGTTATCAATACTGTACATTATAGGTTATCAATAATATCTATATTGCAGTCTGGGTTATCAATACTATCTATATTAGAGTAGAGTTTATCAATACTATCCATATTACAGTATAGGTTATCAATACTGTCTATATTAGAGTATATGTTATCAATACTGTAAATTACAGTATAGGCTATCAATACTATCTATATTACAGTATAGTTTATCAATACTGTCTAAATTACAGTATAGTTTATCAATAATCTCTATATTACCGTATAGGTTATCAAAAATAGTTATATTACATTATAGGTTATCAATACTATATATATAGTAGAGTATAGATTATCAATACTATCTATAGTCGAGTATAGGTTATCAATACTGCCTATATTATAGTAGAGGTTATCAATATTGGCAGTGTTACAGTAAAGGTCATCAATACTGTCAATAGTACAGTATATATTATCAATACTATCTATTCTACAGTATAGATAATCAATAATTTCTAAATTACACTATATGTTATCAATACTCTCTATATGAAATGATAGGTTACAAATACTCTATATTGCATTATAGGTTATCAATACTATCTATATTGCAGTATAGGTTATCAATACTGTCTATATTAGTGTTTAGGTTAACAATACTGTCTATATTACAGTATTGGTTATCAATACTATCTATATTAGAGTATAGTTTATAAATACTATATTACACTAGAGGTTATCAATATTGTCAATATTACCTTTCTTTCTCTCTCTCTCACTCTCCCCCCTCCCTCTATCTCTCTCTCCCCCAGTCCCTCCCCTTGTGTCTCTGACAGCTGCAGCCTCCACAGACACCAGCAGCCTCGCCCCCTCCTCCTCCCCCGTCTTCCCCCTGCCTGCCCCCCTTCCTCCTCAGCCCTCCTCTCCTGCCCGGGACATCAAGGAGAACAAGAGGGTCCACTTTGATCTGGAGAGTCTACACAGCTACCGTCTACACACACACACCGCCTCATTCTGGGGACGTCCTGGCATGGTGGGGCGACACGGCCTGGGAGGTACACACTCACTCTAACACACACATTTGTTTTACCGTCCTTGTGGGGACCAAAACATTTATTCCCATTCAAAATCCTATTTTCCCTAACTCCTAATCCTTACCCTTAACACCTTGTTACGCACGCCACTATGAAGAGGGAACGCAACACCTTGCTACAACTAAACTCTCTGTGAAGTGAAAAAGGTCTGGACTGTAGGTGCAAGTAAGAATGACAACAGGCAGAATGTGGTACCGTTTACAAGGACTTTATTCCTTTACACGGTAATATGGGGAAAAGGGGCTGGACGGAACCAAAGCAAAGAAAGTAAATCTCAAAGCCCCCCCCCTCTCCTATCTTACCTGCCTACCCACTACTTACCTAATTTAGCACCACCTGGTGCCCTAACCAAAATACAGGGGGTGGTCCGCCCAGGTCTTACCTAGTGTGCCTAGACAGCGAATATGCTACGGGTATATGTATGCCCACGGGCCTCTTGCCTAAGCACTCCCTAGGTGCCTTCCCCTTCCCCCCTGGGAACAAATGAAACAGAATATTTAAACAATTTCACAAACAAACTAAGAAACAAACAAAGGACATCAAATAAGCTCTATCTGAGCAACAAACTCACAAAACATACCAACTCTCAGCAATGAACTCCCAGCAAAATCTCTAGCAAAAACTCTAGCAAAATCTCTTTCCTACACAATTCTCTCTAGCAAATCTACTTCCAGCAAAATTCTCTCTAGCAAATCTACCTCCAGCAAAATCTTCTAGCAAATCTACTTCCAGCAAAATCTCTCTAGCAAATCTACCTCCAGCAAAATCTCTCTAGCAAATCTACTTCCAGCAAAATCTCTCTAGCAAATCTACTTCCAGAAAAATCTCTCTAGCAAATCTACTTCCAGCAAAATCACTCTAGCAAATCTACTTCCAGCAAAATCTCTCTAGCAAATCTACTTCCAGCAAAATCTTCTAGCAAATCTACTTCCAGCAAAATCTTCTAGCAAATCTACTTCCAGCAAAATCTCTCTAGCAAATCTACTTCCAGCAAAATCTTCTAGCAAATCTACTTCCAGCAAAATCTCTCTAGCAAATCTACTTCCAGCAAAATCTTCTAGCAAATCTACTTCCAGCAAAATCTCTCTAGCAAATCTATTTCCAGCAAAATCTTCTAGCAAATCTACTTCCAGCAAAATCTTCTAGCAAATCTACTTCCAGCAAAATCTCTCTAGCAAATCTACTTCCAGCAAAATCTCTCTATATGTAACGTCGTTCGTCTGTTGTATGAAGAGAGTCAGACCGAAATGCAGCGTGTAGGTTACTCATGACTTTAATGAAAATAATCGCGGTACATGAAATAACTGGGAGCACTAGCGGAGCTGGGCAGACTGGGAGCACTGGCCGCGCTGGGCAGACTGGGAGCACTGGCGGAGCTGGGCAGACTGGGAGCACTGGGCTGACTGGGAGCACTGGCCGCGCTGGGCAGACTGGGAGCACTGGCCGCGCTGGGCAGACTGGGAGCACTGGCCGCGCTGGGCCGACTGGGAGCACTGGCGGTGCTGGACAGACAGGAGACTCCAACAGCGCAGGAGAGGAGAAAAGCTCTGGCTGAGCTAAACAGGCGGGAGACTCCAACAGCGCAGGAGAAGAGAAAAGCGCTGGCTGCGCTGAACAGGCGAGGCGCACTGGAGGCCTGGTGCATGGTGCTGGAACTGGTGGTACTGGCTCGAGGACACGCACAGGAAGCCTGGTGCGGGGAGCTGCTACCGGAGGACTGGTGTATAGAGGTGGCTCTGGATAGACCGGACCGTGCAGGCGCACTGGAGCTCTTGAGCACCGAGCCTGCCCAAGCTTACCTGGCTCGATGCCCACTTTAGCCCGGCCCATAGGAAGGGCTGGTATGTGCCGCAGCTGGCTCTGCACCCGCACTGGAAACACCGTGCGCTCCATAGCATAACACGGTGCCTGCCCGGTCTCTCTAGCCCAACGGTGAGCACAGGGAGTATGCGCAGGTCTCCTACCTGGCATAACTATTCTCCCTTCTAGCCCCCCCCAATACATTTTTTGGGGTGACTTTCCGGTTTCCAACCACGTCGCCGTGATGCTTCCAATAATCGCGGTGACAATAATCGCGGTACATGAAATAACTGTATATGAAAACAACAAACGAAACGTGAAACCTATTACATCCTATCTGGTGACTACAACACTAAGACAGGAACAAACACCCACAAAATACAACGCGAACTCAGGCTACCTAAATACGGTTCCCAATCAGAGACAACGATAAGCAGCTGACTCCAATTGAGAATCGCCTCAGGCAGCCAAGCCTAACTAGACACACCCCTAATCATACACAATCCCAATGAATACAAACCCCAATACGAAACACAACATATAAACCCATGTCACACCCTGGCCTACCCAAACATATACCAAAAACACAAAATACAATGACCAAGGCGTGACACTATAGCAAATCTACTTCCAGCAAAATTCTCTCTAGCAAATCTACTTCCAGCAAAATTCTCTCCTCCTGCACAGAACACTGGCTTTTATATAGCTTCTGGTATAGGTAATTGGAGACAGCTGCGTCTTGACGAGGGGCGGGGTCAGCTCTCCAATTAGCCCTGGAGTCGACCAATCAGCTGCTTGATGGATTTCAGGAAGCCATTTCCTGAAATAAACACATGCAAACATACAAACTACAACACATAAACTGGGGAACGTAACAACCTAACCCTAAAACTAAACCTAACCCTATCTCTTAACCCTAGTTCTAACCCTATACCTAACCACTAAGCCTAAAATACACGTTTTCCCTGTGGGGATCAGCGAAATGTCCCCAGAATTTTCCTTGTTTCACTATCCGTTAGTAGACCCACAAGATTGTAAAACCAAACCACACACACACTTTACAAGCTTTATTTGAATCCACAAATCACATTCCCTTCAATGAGATTCAGAGAAAAGGTCACATAGTTTCTGTCTTCCCCTGTCTGTTCCAGGGTGTCTGGGTGGTTTATCTCCTCCTCAGGTTAGCCTGCATGCTAACGGTGGCCCAGCATCGGCCCTGGCCTCCCCCGGCCTGGTCCTGCCTCCTCTGGGGAACCCAGGCAACCAGGCCTTCCTGTGGGAGGGAGAGCTCCAGGAGGTCCAGGGGAGGATCGAGACGTTCACAGCCCAGCTGAGAGACGCCGTGGCCAGGAGGGCCGAGATACAGACCTGCCTGGAGAACCATAAAATGAACCAGAGCACAGATACTGCTGTCAAACTGGAGAAAGACAAGGTTGGCCAGTCACAAAGCCTGGAGAGAGTGAGAACCAACGCAGAGAAAGATAGAACCAAGGAAGAGAGAGAGGGGATCAACCAGGAGAAAGGGAGGTGTGGCAGATCAAATCTCTGTTGCAGCCTGGACAGAGACAGAGACAGAGACAGGACAAGCAGGGACAGTTCCACTATGAGACAAACAGCCAGACAGGACACAGACAGGGACAGACTGTTACACCAATCAGAAACTGAGAGAGACCGAGATGACCAATCAAAAAGCATGGACAGAAATGGGAGCAGCCAATCACATTCCTCCAACATTCTGCAGACAGGGAGGAACAGCCAATCAGAAGCTCTGACCATCCTACAGAGGAGGAGAGAGATCCAATCAAAAACCTCCACCAGCCTGGACAGAGAGACAACCAACCAATCAGGTGCTGTCAATACACTGCAGGGAGAAAGAACTGTCCAATCACGTAACTCCACCAGTCTGGAGAGAGGAAGAGCCAGGCAATCAGGTGCAGTGAAAGACCAGGAGAGGGGGAGAACTGTCCAAACACGGACAGGGGCTGGTCTGGACAGACTGAGAGCTAGCCAATCCAGTGCCTGCACTGGGAATCTGGTTAGAGAACGTCCCGCCCCCATGGACACCCAGAAGAGTTTGTGTTAGTCGTTTGATTGGTTATTTATTAGAACACAAAAGACCAATTAGAGGGCTGGAAAAGAATCTGACAGGTCCAAATGATGATGAGTTTTAAAAAACAATGACAGAGATGTGGCACTGGTCCATTTGCCTCTGATGTCAACGGCTGCTGTCTGTTAACAAAATGTCTGATCAGAACTTTACCCATCTACTGTTTGTCTCCACTAGGTGTGTTTCCTTTTTGTTTCTAACTACTAATAGCTCTCTCTCTTCATCTCGTACCCCTGGGTTGTGTTCACTAGGAACCAAACAGAACAAAACGGGAAGGGACCTACCTGATTTTGTCCAATAGAATCTCTCGTTTTTGTTGCAGAAAGTTTTTCTGTTTGGAGCGAACGGTTTCCGTTGCAATGGTTTGTGATTAATGTATACACCCCAGGTCTGTAGTCAGTTCTCGGTGGGTCATTCAAGGTACACATGGGGCTCCTAAATGTTCAATCAAGTGCTATTTCCACCCGACCGGGTAAGAATCGGCTATCCCAGAGGGCAAACTACACGTGTCCACTGTCATTGTCATGACTGATCCTCTATAAGGACCTTGAGTTGGTTTGATACTATGCAGTTGAATTGAATTTACTTTAATGGAATTTGTATGTTGGATGTCATGGTGGTGTCAAATGTATGTAACAAAAGTCGAACCTGGAAGTGGATGAATTAGGTGGACGTGGAAAGACAGAAGGCGGTTGTATTTGAGCCTATAGCAGGTGTTTTAGAAGAGATGCAGGTTGTTAGGTGACCTGTAGAGGACTGAGGAGTGTTGTAGATCTGATGTTCTGGTGTTGATGGGTCGTGTTCGGTGTCCCATAATGCTGCCTATAACAACAGCTATATGTCTCATTCTCACACACAACAGAATTGTATCAGCATATTATTGGGACTCGTATCATGTTGTTGTATATCAATTCCATATTTTTAAATTAAACATTTATATACTGGTTTTAATGCAACACATTACCACAGACTGTAGTGACAGTCTATACCACAAGGTGGTGCCTGGATCTCTCTCTCTCTCTCTCGCTCTCTCACACACACACACACACACACACACACACACACACACACACACACACACACACACACACACACACACACACACACACACACACACACACAACCTACTCAACTAAGCAACTGAAACATTATTTCATGGATGAGAAGGAAAATATTATAATATTTCACTGTCATAGTAATAACAATTTTCATTTTGTCTTTCCCTCAATTCTGTGATATTTAGCAACACAGAGATCCCCCCCACCCCCAACACATACACACAATCACACATAAAGGTGTGCACACACACACAATCACACATAAAGGTGTGCACACACACACAATAACCCAGTTATAGTAATTCACTGTGAAATTAAAAGACAAACCTCTCATCGTTAATCCACCCAAAATCACACGCTCTGATTACATGATCCTGACAAGCAATTAGAACACTGCTGCGCCTCACTCGTATGAATCAAAGCTCCGATTTAACTCATCTGTACAAGTGTGTGTGTGTGTGTGTGTGTGTGTGTGTGTGTGTGTGTGTGTGTGTGTGTGTGTGTGTGTGTGTGTGTGTGTGTGTGTGTGTGTGTGTGTGTGTGTGTGTGTGTGTGTGTGTGTGTGTGTGTGTGTGTGTGTGTGTGTGTCACAGTGAACAAAATGAGGTCAGACAACAGTTGTATGGATGTTATACATCTGACATATTGACATATTTACTCAGGCATACGGAGCAGAGGTAGGGGAATATATATGCACACACACAGTCCCCATTCCCAGTGACTCTGGTCTGTGTGAAGCCTGCAGGATATTTTAGTCTTAGTCACGCATGTTAGAACACACACACATTAACCCACGCATCCTAAAATACATCTTTCTGCATCACTGTTTGTTGTTCTCTCTTTATCTCTTTCTCCATCTCCGTCCCTTCATATCTCTGTGAGAAGTGAGACAGTACGAGATATGGACCTACAGTAGAGAGATATATGGATACAGTAGAGAGAGATATGGACAGACAGTAGAGAGAGATATGGACACAGTAGAGAGATATATGGATACAGTAGAGAGAGATATGGACAGACAGTAGAGAGAGATATGGACACAGTAGAGAGATATATGGATACAGTAGAGAGAGATATAGACAGACAGAAAGAGATATGGACAGATAGTAGAGAGAGATATGGTCACAGTAGAGAGAGAAATGGACAGACAGTAGAGAGAGATATGGTCACAGTAGAGAGAGAAATGGACAGACAGTAGAGAGAGATATGGACACAGTAGAGAGAGAAATGGACAGACAGTAGAGAGAGATATGGTCACAGTAGAGAGAGAAATGGACAGACAGTAGAGAGAGATATGGGCACACAGTAGAGATATTAAGAGAAATGGACAGACAGTAGAGAGAGATATGGTCACAGTAGAGAGAGAAATGGACAGACAGTAGAGAGAGATATGGGCAGACAGTAGAGATATTAAGAGATATGAACACAGTAGCGAGAGAAATGGACACTGTAGAGTGAGATATGGACACAGTAGAGATATTAAGAGATATGAACACAGTAGCGAGAGAAATGGACAGACAGTAGAGAGAGATATGGACAGACAGTAGAGATATTAAGAGATATGAACACAGTAGCGAGAGAAATGGACACTGTAGAGTGAGATATGGACACTGTAGAGAGATATGGACAGACAGTAGAGAGATATATGGACAGACAGTAGAGATATTAAGAGATATGAACACAGTAGAGATATTAAGAGATATGAACACAGTAGCGAGAGAAATGGACAGACAGTAGAGAGAGATATGGACAGACAGTAGAGATATTAAGAGATATGAACACAGTAGCGAGAGAAATGGACACTGTAGAGTGAGATATGGACACAGTAGAGATATTAAGAGATATGAACACAGTAGCGAGAGAAATGGACAGACAGTAGAGAGAGATATGGACAGACAGTAGAGATATTAAGAGATATGAACACAGTAGCGAGAGAAATGGACACTGTAGAGTGAGATATGGACACTGTAGAGAGATATGGACAGACAGTAGAGAGATATATGGACAGACAGTAGAGATATTAAGAGATATGAACACAGTAGCGAGAGAAATGGACACTGTAGAGTGAGATATGGACACTGTAGAGAGAGATATTGACACTGTAGAGAGATATGGACAGACAGTATAGGGAAAGAGATATGGACACTAGAGATCTGGACTGACAGTAGAGAGAGAAAGCGATATGGACACAGTAGAGCGAGATATGGACACAGTAAAGAGAGAGAAAGAGAGATGGACACAGTAGAGAGAGAGAAAGAGATATGGACACAGTAGAGAGAGAGAAAGAGATATGGACACAGTAGAGAGAGAGAAAGAGATATGGACACAGTAGAGAGAGAGAAAGAGATATGGACACAGTAGAGAGAGAAAGAGATATGGACACAGTAGAGAGAGAGAAAGAGATATGGACACAGTAGAGAGAGAGAAAGAGATATGGACACAGTAGAGAGAGAGAGAAAGAGATATAGACACAGTAGAGAGAGAGAAAGAGATATGGACACAGTAGAGAGAGAGAAAGAGATATGGACACAGTAGAGAGAGAGAAAGAGATATGGACACAGTAGAGAGAGAGAAAGAGATATGGACACAGTAGAGAGAGAGAAAGAGATATGGACACAGTAGAGAGAGAGAAAGAGATATGGACACAGTAGAGAGAGAGAAAGAGCTATGGACACAGTAGAGAGAGAAAGAGATATGGACAGACAGGAGAGAGAAAGAGATATGGACACAGTAGAGAGAGGAAGAGCTATGGACACAGTAGAGAGAGAGAAAGAGATATGGACACAGTAGAGAGAGCATGAGATATGACACAGTAGAGAGAGAAAGAGATATGGACAGACAGAGAGAGAGAAAGAGATATGGACACAGTAGAGAGAGGAAGAGCTATGGACACAGTAGAGAGAGGAAGAGATATGGACAGACCGTAGAGACAGTAAGAGATATGAACACAGTAGAGAGAGCAATATGGACAGACAGTAGAGAAAGATATGAAGAGACAGAGAGAAGGGTTTGAGACAGAGAAGGGAATGAGACAGACAGAGCGGAGGCCTTTGTGTTGTTCTGTTGAATCACTCCTCATATGAAGGCCACCTCAGTCCTCCGGACAGTTCTACACACACACACACTGCTGCAGAGTGTTGAGATGTCTGTGATGGAGTGTGTGTGTGTGTGTGTGTGTGTGTGTGTGTGTGTGTGTGTGTGTGTGTGTGTGTGTGTGTGTGTGTGTGTGTGTGTGTGTGTGTGTGTGTGTGTGTGTGTGTGTGTGTGTGTGTGTGTGTGTGTGTGTGTGTGTGTGTGTGTGAATAGAGGATCTTTTTCACTACTCCAGGGATAACATCTATATTCTTGACAACTAAAGACTCCTCCAACCTCATGTCTGTGCTTCGGCTCAGTGGGCTAACACGGTCTTCAGACACAAACCACCAATGCCAGTCAGTCACACAAAATTCAATGAATTTTCAAATAGACATTTCCTTAGTCAAGGAGTTTAAAACCATTACCTGGAAACACAAGTTTAAATAAACAGTAGCCCATGAAAAAGAACAGTAATATAATATTAGTATTTACATTGGTAATAAAGACAAAAAGGTAAATAAATGACATCTCTGGAAAAGGCAGCATTTTTGTTTCTTAGAAGTCATAATACAAGTTCATAGAAACACAATGAAGTAGAACACACTCATTCACACACAGAAACACACATGCAAGACAGACACACCCTCACACTCATACATACACATGCAGACTAACACCAGTATTCAACCGTTCTATTATCAAGAGAGGATATCCACTACAGAACAAGTCATTCTGCTGCTAGGCAACCGATGCACACAGACCACACCCACAAGTCTACACAGTCTTTAATCACCATTTATCTTATTGTATTGTCAGTGGGGGTTTGATTAGCAACAAATGAGCTTAAAAATAATTTATATTATTGCATGTAAATTTATACAATTGGAGTTGAGTCTGTATACGTGTGTGTGTGTGTGTGTGTGTGTGTGTGTGTGTGTGTGTGTGTGTGTGTGTGTGTGTGTGTGTGTGTGTGTGTGTGTGTGTGTGTGTGTGTGTGTGTGTGTGTGTGTGTGTGTGTGTGTGTGTGTGTGTGTGTGTGTGTGTGTGTGTGTGTGTGTGTGTGTGTTGTAATCTGAATTAAAAATCATATCTAAAATCCCAAAATTCAAGTTTCCTAAAAGTAGTGCACTGTGTTAGTGGTCTGTAGCGCAGAGCCCCACCACCAAACCACTTCCCACAGCTGTGTGTGTGGATCTGTTCACATTGTTAAGACAAATGTCCCCTCTAGTCTTTGTCTCCCCCTCTTTGTTTACTGTAGTAATCCTCTCCAAATGTCCCCTCCAGTCTTTGTCTCCCCCTCTTTGTTTACTGTAGTAATCCTCTCCAAATGTCCCCTCCAGTCTTTGTCTCCCCCTCTTTGTTTACTGTAGTAATCCTCTCCAAATGTCCCCTCCAGTCTTTGTCTCCCCCTCTTTGTTTACTGTAGTAATCCTCTCCAAATGTCCCCTCCAGTCTTTGTCTCCCCCTCTTTGTTTACTGTAGTAATCCTCTCCAAATGTCCCCTCCAGTCTTTGTCTCCCCCTCTTTGTTTACTGTAGTAATCCTCTCCAAATGTCCCCTCCAGTCTTTGTCTCTCCCTCTTTGTTTAGTGTAGTAATCCTCTCCAAATGTCCCCTCCAGTCTTTGTCTCCCCCTCTTTGTTTACTGTAGTAATCCTCTCCAAATGTCCCCTCCAGTCTTTGTCTCCCCCTCTTTGTTTACTGTAGTAATCCTCTCCAAATGTCCCCTCCAGTCTTTGTCTCCCCCTCTTTGTTTACTGTAGTAATCCTCTCCAAATGTCCCCTCCAGTCTTTGTCTCCCCCTCTTTGTTTACTGTAGTAATCCTCTCCAAATGTCCCCTCCAGTCTTTGTCTCCCCCTCTTTGTTTACTGTAGTAATCCTCTCCAAATGTCCCCTCCAGTCTTTGTCTCCCCCTCTTTGTTTACTGTAGTAATCCTCTCCAAATGTCCCCTCCAGTCTTTGTCTCCCCCTCTTTGTTTAGTGTAGTAATCCTCTCCAAATGTCCCCTCCAGTCTTTGTCTCCCCCTCTTTGTTTACTGTAGTAATCCTCTCCAAATGTCCCCTCCAGTCTTTGTCTCCCCCTCTTTGTTTACTGTAGTAATCCTCTCCAAATGTCCCCTCCAGTCTCTGTCTCCCCTCTTTGTTTACTGTAGTAATCTCTCCAAATGTCCCCTCCAGTCTTTGTCTCCCCCTCTTTGTTTACTGTAGTAATCCTCTCCAAATGTCCCCTCCAGTCTTTGTCTCCCCCTCTTTGTTTACTGTAGTAATCCTCTCCAAATGTCCCCTCCAGTTTTTGTCTCCCCCTCTTTGTTTACTGTAGTAATCCTCTCCAAGATGTTCACTTCCGTTCCTCCTTTTCCCCTCCTCTTCTTCGTCTCTACAGTAAGTCAGTGGAATGGAAACCTGAGAGAGATCCTATATACAGTATAGTACAGCTGGTGAGTATAGTCAGTATAGTTGTATAGTCTAGTCAGATGGTAGTTGGTGGTAAATCAACTACTAGTGCTGCTATTGTTTCTGTTGTCTTTAGTGATCCAGTCTCCATGCTCCTGACGACCTTTGTTCACACGCTCCACCTCCACTGTTAGACCCTGACTTAGCAGTGTTCTATGTCGCGTTATAACCTCCACTACTGTTAGACCTTGACTTAACAGTCCTCCCAAGTCTTACTCTGCAGTGTCTTGTAGGTTTTGCTGTTATGTCGCATCTTATCTTCTTTAAGTCATCTCATGTCCTTCTCCTACTCTGCAGTGTCTTGAAGATCAGCTATTTGTCTGTTTCCATCTGGACCCTTTCTCAGTATTGAAGTAGTGTTCGGATTATTGTGACTCCTCTACGCCAAGTTATAACCTCCATTATATTACATTTTAACTCCTAAGTCGTCTCATAACCTCCTCTCACTCATTTAAGTCATGTAGTAGATCTCCTGACTGTTAGGTCTCCCCAAAATGTGTTACATTTAATAACGTCCCCTGACTGTATGGTTATGTAGAGGTACTACTGTCTATCTTAATTTATCTATGTCGTCTTATAACCTCACGCTCTGTATTATCCCCTATTTTCTCGTAGTCTGTTTTTAGTAGTGTTACTGTCTATTATAACTCCTCTATGTCGCGTTATAATCTCCTCTCCGTCTGCATGGTCTTGTAATAGACTTCTTGATCAGCGCGGCTGTGGGCTGAGACAGTGGGCCGGCGGGGAGGGTCATAGAGCGGGGGAGGGGGGAGTAACTGTCCAACAGCAGATCTGGATGAGGAGGGGGAGGGAGAGGGGAGTAGAAGTGGGGAGGAGGGGGAGGGAGGGGTGAGTAGGAGGGGGAGAAGGGGAGGGAGGGGGAGGAGATGGGTTGAGGAGGGGAGGGAGGGTGGAGGAATCGGTCTCGCTGGGCGAGGAGGAGCAGATAGAGTCTGATTTCACAGGAAGTGTTCGGTATTCCCGATAGTCCGGTGCGGAGACTTTCTCCTGGCGCTGCAGCGCCCCCCTCTGGCCCTGCTCACCGACGCTCCCGCTGGTGGTGTTCCTCCGCTCCCAGGGGGTCCCGTTACCGGCAGCTGTTACTCTGGCCCCCAGGGTCCCGTTACTAACACTGCTAGACACCCTGACCACAGGGTGATGAGGGGCGTGAGCGTCTATGGTGACAATACTCCCGGTAACGCTCCCGGTGTGGCTGTCATGGTCAGAGGGGACCCGGTAGTACGGCGACTCAGAGCTTCCTGTTGAAGACCCTCCCCCACAGGAAGAGGTGGAGTCAGAGCCCTTGGCAGAGGAGCTGATTGGTCCATGCTGCTTGGACATGGCAATGACCTATAGGATGAACAGGAGATGGTTAGCTAGTTACTTCACTAGTTAGAATGTAAATCAACAGTTCATTTAGCTAGTTACTTCACTAGTTAGAATGTAAATCAACAGTTCATTTAGCTAGTTACTTCACTAGTTAGAATGTAAATCAACAGTTCATTTAGCTAGTTACTTCAGCTAGTTAGAATGTAAATCAACAGTTCATTTAGCTAGTTACTTCAGCTAGTTAGAATGTAAATCAACAGTTCATTTAGCTAGTTACTTCACTAGTTAGAATGTAAATCAACAGTTCATTTAGCTAGTTACTTCACTAGTTAGAATGTAAATCAACAGTTCATTTAGCTAGTTACTTCAGCTAGTTAGAATGTAAATCAACAGTTCATTTAGCTAGTTACTTCAGCTAGTTAGAATGTAAATCAACAGTTCATTTAGCTAGTTACTTCACTAGTTAGAATGTAAATCAACAGTTCATTTAGCTAGTTACTTCACTAGTTAGAATGTAAATCAACAGTTCATTTAGCTAGTTACTTCACTAGTTAGAATGTAAATCAACAGTTCATTTAGCTAGTTACTTCACTAGTTAGAATGTAAATCAACAGTTCATTTAGCTAGTTACTTCACTAGTTAGAATGTAAATCAACAGTTCATTTAGCTAGTTACTTTACTAGTTAGAATGTAAATCAACAGTTCATTTAGCTAGTACTAGTTAGAATGTAAATCAACAGTTCATTTAGCTAGTTACTTCACTAGTTAGAATGTAAATCAACAGTTCATTTAGCTAGTTACTTCACTAGTTAGAATGTAAATCAACAGTTCATTTAGCTAGTTACTTCACTAGTTAGAATGTAAATCAACAGTTCATTTAGCTAGTTACTTCAGCTAGTTAGAATGTAAATCAACAGTTCATTTAGCTAGTTACTAAATCAACAGTTCAGCTAGTTACTTTAGAATGTAAATCAACAGTTCATTTAGCTAGTTACTTCACTAGTTAGAATGTAAATCAACAGTTCATTTAGCTAGTTACTTCACTAGTTAGAATGTAAATCAACAGTTCATTTAGCTAGTTACTTCACTAGTTAGTAAATGTTCATTTAAATCAACAGTTCATTTAGCTAGTTACTTCAGCTAGTTAGAATGTAAATCAACAGTTCATTTAGCTAGTTACTTCAGCTAGTTAGAATGTAAATCAACAGTTCATTTAGCTAGTTACTTCACTAGTTAGAATGTAAATGTTCATTTAGCTAATGTAAATCAACAGTTCATTTAGCTAGTTACTTCAGCTAGTTAGAATGTAAATCAACAGTTCATTTAGCTAGTTACTTCACTAGTTAGAATGTAAATCAACAGTTCATTTAGCTAGTTACTTCACTAGTTAGAATGTAAATCAACAGTTCATTTACAGTTACTTCACTAGTTAGAATTAAATCAACAGTTCATTTAGCTATTTACTTCACTAGTTAGAATGTAAATCAACAGTTCATTTAGTTACTTCACTAGTTAGAATGTAAATCAACAGTTCATTTAGCTAGTTACTTTACTAGTTAGAATGTAAATCAACAGTTCATTTAGCTAGTTACTTCACTAGTTAGAATGTAAATCAACAGTTCATTTAGCTAGTTACTTCACTAGTTAGAATGTAAATCAACAGTTCATTTAGCTAGTTACTTCACTAGTTAGAATGTAAATAAATCAACAGTTCATTTCAACAGTTCATTTAGCTAGTTACTTCACTAGTTAGAATGTAAATCAACAGTTCATTTAGCTAGTTACTTCACTAGTTAGAATGTAAATCAACAGTTCATTTAGCTAGTTACTTCACTAGTTAGAATGTAAATCAACAGTTCATTTAGCTAGTTACTTCACTAGTTAGAATGTAAATCAACAGTTCATTTGAACTAACTCAGATTTGATATTTATCTCACCTGCACCACTCGCAGCTGATTGGTCGGCTGATTGGGCGGCTGATTGGGCGTCTGATTAGGCACACGCGGAGTCATCACAGGGATAGGTCCCTCCCTGACTCGTTCCCCTCCCTGGTTGAGTGACATCAACTTGGCACGCGTCACCGCGCTCTTAGGGGAGACGGGGGGAGGTAGAGAGGAGACAGAAGGAGGTAGAGGGGAGACAGTAGGGGGGGGTCTAATCCCCTCCTTAGGGATATGCACCAGTGGGGCTGGCGCTGGGGTAGCCGTGGCAACGGCTCTATTGGCCGACTGTACCATCGGATAAAGGGAGGGAGGATTCATCACCCCTGTCTCGCCCCCTCCTCCTGCTCCTCCCTCTCCTCCAGATGTGTCCGTCTCTCCCTCCTCCTCGCTCCGTCTCTCCACAGAGCGCTGCTGTCTCCACTCCTGCACCAGCGGTGGTCGCAGCCTGACAGATCACACATGATGTGTTTGACTTGACGATTAATACCAGGGTTGTATGACACACACCTACAACACACACTAGCCACAAACGTACCTTGGTTGTGACCTGCGGGGGTCGAAGGACAGGTGGAAGGCCATGTGACGCTGGTTGGAGGGGTCGTCTCCGGGGGGCGAGGTGCTGCTGCTGCTGTTGGCGACGCGGGGTAAGGTATTGCTGAATGTTACCATGGTTTCCTTTCCCATGGTGCAGCGGGGTGCCAGGAGCTCCACGTCAGCACTGGCCCTCTTCAGAGATGCTACGCTGGCCTTCTCCCTACGAACCTACAGAACAACATAGTGTGGCTAACTACTAATACTAACCACGACAACACAACCTGTCTCCCTTCATCTCGTACCTTGCAGCGTCCAGTGCCCAGTTCCTCCCTGCTGTCTGAGGGTCTGGGTGTCTTGCTGCGGTACAGAGAGCCGTGCTGAGAAACATGACCTCCCTGGGCTCTTCCCCTCACCACCACCTCCCTCTGCTGCTGGGGGGGGGACGCAGCCCTCCGGCCAGGCTGGGGGAGGCAGTCCTCCTCGGATGACCTGAAGTTACCTACTGCATACAGAGACTAGAGGGGGGGTACGGAGGGAGGGGAAGGAGAGGTGGAGATGGCGATAGAGAGAGAGGGATAGAAGCGTGAAATCTGTTGAGACAGGCCTTCTAAAAAAAATAACAGTGAAATTCTCCCCCTGAGAACTCTTAAAAGATTATTAATTCCCATCTCTCTGTCTCTTTCTCAGTCTACCCCCACACACACACACACACACTCACACACACACACTCACCAGGTAGACTCCTATGCCAGCTCCTAAGGCATAGCCAACATAGACATCTCTGGGATGGCAGCGGTGTTGTGTGATCTGAGTCAGTCCGGCTATACCTGCAGCCAGACAGTATCCAAACACCAGCACCGGCTTCACCAGCTTAGTACTACTGCTGATCACACTGTTCAAATACATCTACACACACACACACGGAAGTACGCATGCACACACACACAAAGTTAGAACTTTTGCGGATGGCAATGTTTCCAATTTTAACTTCAAATGCATCTTCATAAAGTCAGGCAGTCAGGCAGTCAGTCAGGCAGGCAGATAGGCAGGCAGGCAGACAGGCAGGCAGACAAGTTAGTAGCTGTCAGTGCTTACAGAGATGTAGACAGCAGCGAAGCCAGAGAGCGTTGCATGCTGGGACGGAAATGCTTTCCTGAAGAGAAGGAGAGGAGAGTAAGAATCAGGGAGAGAGAGGGAGACGTGATGCAGAGAGAGAAGGAGAGATGGAGGTTTAATTGAAACTGGAGAACACAGAGAGTGTGTGTGTGTGTGTGTGTGTGTGTGTGTGTGTGTGTGTGTGTGTGTGTGTGTGTGTGTGTGTGTGTGTGTGTGTGTGTGTGTGTGTGTGTGTGTGTGTGTGTGTGTGTGTGTGTGTGTGTGTGTGTGTGTGTGTGTGTGTGTGTGTGTGTGTGTGTGTTACCTGGCAGACAGGATGGCATACAGATCTTTCCCAGAGCAGATGTCCTGTGTGATGTAGTTGTCCTGGTCACATGATATCCCAGGCAGCGTGTAATTGGGCTGACAGACAGTCAGGAAGAAAGGGGTGGGATAACCAGTAGCCAACTGGATGATGTCTGTCATTAGGGCTGTTGCCAGGAGACCAAACACATGAACACCTGGGAGAGAAGGACGAGGGATGGAGGAGAGAGAGGGGGAGACGGGGAGAAGGGATGGAGGAGAGAGAGGGGAAGACCGGGAGAAGGGATGGAGGAGAGAGAGGGGGAGACAGGGAGAAGGGATGGGGGAGAGAGAGGGGGAGAAGGGATGAATGAGAGAGAGGGGGAGAAGGGATGAAGGAGAGAGAGGGGGAGGGAGGAGCATGCACCATGTAACAGTTATCTGAGACATCTGAAGACGTCTCCCCTGTCCTCATTCCCTCTACATCTCTCTCTCCCCTGTCCTCATTCCCTCTACATCTCACTTTCCCCTGTCCTCATTCCCTCTACATCTCTCTCTCTCCCCATGTCCTCATTCCCTCTACATCTCTCTCTCCCCTGTCCTCATTCCCTCTACATCTCTCTCTCCCTGTCCTCATTCCCTCTACATCTCTCTCTCCCCTGTCCTCATTCCCTCTACATCTCTCTCTCCCCTGTCCTCATTCCCTCTACATCTCTCTCTCCCCTGTCCTCATTCCCTCTACATCTCTCTCTCTCCTGTCCTCATTCCCTCTACATCTCTCTCTCCCCCGTCCTCATTCCCTCTACATCTCTCCTAGGCTATCATTACTCTCTGAAGTAGATTATCTCCCTAGGCTATCACTACTCTCTGATGTAGATTCTCTCCCTAGACTATCACTACTCTCTGAAGTAGATTCTCTCCCCAGGCTATCACTACTCTCTGAAGTAGATTCTCTCCCCAGGCTATCATTACTCTCTGAAGTAGATTATCTCCCTAGGCTATCACTACTCTCTGATGTAGAACCTCTCCCTAGACTATCACTACTCTCTGAAGTAGATTCTCTCCCCAGGCTATCACTACTCTCTGAAGTAGATTCTCTCCCTAGGCTATCATTACTCTCTGATGTAGATTCTCTCCCTAGGCTATCATTACTCTCTGATGTAGATTCTCTCCCTAGGCTATCACTACTCTCTGAAGTAGATTCTCTCCCTAGGCTATCATTACTCTCTGAAGTAGATTCTCTCCCTAGGCTATCACTACTCTCTGATGTAGATTCTCTCCCTAGGCTATCACTACTCTCTGAAGTAAATTCTCTCCCTAGGGTATCACTACTCTCTGATGTAGATTCTCTCCCTAGGCTATCACTACTCTCTGAAGTAAATTCTCTCCCTAGGCTATCATTACTCTCTGAAGTAGATTCTCTCCCTAGGCTATCGTTACTCTCTGAAGTAGATTCTCTCCCTAGGCTATCATTACTCTCTGAAGTAGATTCTCTCCCTAGGCTATCATTACTCTCTGAAGTAAATTCTCTCCCTAGGCTATCATTACTCTCTGATGTAGATTCTCTCCCTAGGCTATCATTACTTCTGATGTAGATTCTCTCCCTAGGCTATCGCTACTCTCTGATGTAGATTCTCTCCCTAGGCTATCACTACTCTCTGATGTAGATTCTCTCCCTAGGCTATCATTACTCTCTGATGTAGATTCTCTCCCTAGGCTATCATTACTCTCTGATGTAGATTCTCTCCCTAGGCTATCATTACTCTCTGATGTAGATTCTCTCCCTAGGCTATCACTACTCTCTGATGTAGATTCTCTCCCTAGGCTATCATTACTCTCTGAAGTAAATTCTCTCCCTAGGCTATCATTACTCTCTGAAGTAGATTCTCTCCCTAGGCTATCATTACTCTCTGAAGTAAATTCTCTCCCTAGGCTATCACTACTCTCTGATGTAGATTCTCTCCCTAGGCTATCACTACTCTCTGATGTAGATTCTCTCCCTAGGCTATCATTACTCTCTGAAGTAGATTCTCTCCCTAGGCTATCATTACTCTCTGAAGTAGATTCTCTCCCTAGGCTAGCATTATTACATGAAGTAGATTCTCTCCCTAGGCTATCACTACTCTCTGAAGTAGATTCTCTCCCTAGGCTATCATTACTCTCTGAAGTAGATTCTCTCCCTAGGCTATCATTACTCTCTGAAGTAGATTCTCTCCCTAGGCTAGCATTATTACATGAAGTAGATTCTCTCCCTAGGCTATCACTACTCTCTGAAGTAGATTCTCTCCCTAGGCTATCATTACTCTCTGAAGTAGATTCTCTCCCTAGGCTATCACTACTCTCTGAAGTAGATTCTCTCCCTAGGCTATCATTACTCTCTGAAGTAGATTCTCTCCCTAGGCTATCATTACTCTCTGAAGTAAATTCTCTCCCTAGGCTATCACTACTCTCTGATGTAGATTCTCTCCCTTGGCTATCATTACTCTGAAGTAAATTCTCTCCCTAGGCTATCATTACTCTCTGAAGTAGATTCTCTCCCTAGGCTATCATTACTCTCTGAAGTAAATTCTCTCCCTAGGCTATCACTACTCTCTGATGTAGATTCTCTCCCTAGGCTATCACTACTCTCTGATGTAGATTCTCTCCCTAGGCTATCATCACTCTCTGAAGTAGATTCTCTCCCTAGGCTATCATTACTCTCTGAAGTAGATTCTCTCCCTAGTCTAGCATTATTACATGAAGTAGATTCTCTCCCTAGGCTATCACTACTCTCTGAAGTAGATTCTCTCCCTAGGCTATCATTACTCTCTGAAGTAGATTCTCTCCCTAGGCTATCATTACTCTCTGAAGTAGATTCTCTCCTAGGCTATCATTACATTCTGATGTAGATTCTCTCCCTAGGCTATCACTACTCTCTGATGTAGATTCTCTCCCTAGGCTATCATTACTCTCTGAGTAGATTCTCTCCCTAGGCTATCACTACTCTCTGAAGTAGATTCTCTCCCTAGGCTATCATTACTCTCTGATGTAGATTCTCTCCCTAGGCTATCATTACTCTCTGATGTAGATTCTCTCCCTAGGCTATCATTACTCTCTGAAGTAGATTCTCTCCTAGGCTATCATTACTCTGAAGTAGATTCTCTCCCTAGGCTATCACTACTCTCTGAAGTAGATTCTCTCCCTAGGCTAGCATTATTACATGAAGTAGATTCTCTCCCTAGGCTATCATTCATGAAGTACTCTCTGAAGTAGATTCTCTCCCTAGGCTATCATTACTCTCTGAAGTAGATTCTCTCCCTAGGCTATCATTACTCTCTGAAGTAGATTCTCTCCTAGGCTAGCATTATTACATGAAGTAGATTCTCTCCCTAGGCTATCACTACTCTCTGAAGTAGATTCTCTCCCTAGGCTATCATTACTCTCTGAAGTAGATTCTCTCCCTAGGCTATCATTACTCTCTGAAGTAGATTCTCTCCCTAGGCTATCATTACTCTCTGAAGTAAATTCTCTCCCTAGGCTATCATTACTCTCTGAAGTAGATTCTCTCCCTAGGCTATCACTACTCTCTGAAGTAGATTCTCTCCCTAGGCTATCATTACTCTCTGATGTAGATTCTCTCCCTAGGCTATCACTACTCTCTGATGTAGATTCTCCCTAGGCTATCATTATTCTCTCTGAAGTAGATTCTCTCCCTAGGCTATCATTATTACATGAAGTAGATTCTCTCCCTAGGCTATCACTACTCTCTGAAGTAGATTCTCTCCCTAGGCTATCATTACTCTCTGAAGTAGATTCTCTCCCTAGGCTATCATTACTCTCTGAAGTAGATTCTCTCCCTAGGCTATCATTATTCTGAAGTAGATTCTCTCCTAGGCTATCATTACTCTCTGAAGTAGATTCTCTCCCTAGGCTATCATTACTCTCTGAAGTAGATTCTCTCCCTAGGCTATCACTACTCTCTGAATGTAGATTCTCTCCCTAGGCTATCATTACTCTCTGAAGTAGATTCTCTCCCTAGGCTATCATTACTCTCTGAAGTAGATTCTCTCCCTAGGCTATCATTACTCTCTGAAGTAGATTCTCTCCCTAGGCTAGCATTATTACATGAAGTAGATTCTCTCCTAGGCTATCACTACTCTCTGAAGTAGATTCTCTCCCTAGGCTATCATTACTCTCTAGATTCTCTCCCTAGGCTATCATTACTCTCTGAAGTAG
>NC_060193.1:54409995-54412495 GCF_021184085.1 Oncorhynchus gorbuscha
AACCCCACAATGCATCTCATCTGTAGTGTTCCCCTTATCCACCACCCACATCTCACCCCTCAAACACCACAATGCATCTCATCTGTCGTGTTCACCTTATCCCCCACCCACATCTCAGTCCTCAAACCCCTCAAACACCACAATGCATCTCATATGTCGTGTTCACCTTATCCCCCACCCACATCTCACCCCTCAAACCCCACAACACATCTCATCTGTCGTGTTCACCTTATCCCCCACCCACATCTCACCCCTGAAACCCCACAATGCATCTCATCTGTAGTGTTCCCCTTAATCACCACCCTCATCTCACCCCTCAAACCCCTGAAACCCCACAATGCATCTCATCTGTAGTGTTCCCCTTAATCACCACCCACATCTCACCCCTCAAACCCCTGAAACCCCACAATGCATCTCATCTGTAGTGTTCCCCTTATCCACCACCCACATCTCACCCCTCAAACACCACAATGCATCTCATCTGTCGTGTTCACCTTATCCCCCACCCACATCTCAGTCCTCAAACCCCTCAAACACCACAATGCATCTCATCTGTCGTGTTCACCTTATCCCCCACCCACATCTCACCCCTCAAACCCCACAACACATCTCATCTGTCGTGTTCACCTTATCCCCCACCCACATCTCACCCCTCAAACACCACAATGCATCTCATCTGTCGTGTTCACCTTATCCCCCACCCACATCTCACCCCTCAAACCCCACAATGCATCTCATCTGTCGTGTTCACCTTATCCCCCACCCACATCTCACCCCTCAAACACCACAATGCATCTCATCATTAGCGTTGACCTTAGCCACAACCCACATCTCACCCCTCAAACCCCACAATGCATCTCATCATTAGCGTTGACCTTATCCACAACCCACATCTCACCCCTCAAACACCACAATGCATCTCATCATTAGCGTTGACCTTATCCACAACCCACATCTCACCCCTCAAACCCCACAATGCATCTCATCATTAGCGTTGACCTTATCCACCACCCACATCTCACCCCACAAACATCACAATGCATCTCATCTGTAATGTTCACCTTTTCCACCAACCACATCTCACCCCTTAAACCCTTCAAACCCCACAACGCATCTCACTGGTAGTGTTCACCTTATCCCCCACCCACATCTCACCCCTCAATCCCCCTCAATCCCACAATGCATCTCAGCTGTAGTGTTCACCTTATCCACCACCCACATCTCACCCCTCAAAACCCAGAAACCCCACAATGCATCTCAGCTGTAGTGTTCACCTTATCCACCACCCACATCTCACCCCTCAAAACCCAGAAACCCCACAATGCATCTCAGCTGTAGGAGAACAGGGAATGTGTGGGGCTAAATGTACAAGGTTACTTATGAAATGGGAAGAGATGTACAACATGGTATTTAGTGAACTGTAAGGTTATGTAATGTTATTTAGTATACTGTAAGGGTATGTAATGTTATTTAGTATACTGTAAGGGTATGTAATGTTATTTAGTATACTGTAAGGGTATGTACTGTTATTTAGTATACTGTAAGGTTATGTACTGTTATTTAGTATACTGTAAGGGTATTAATAATATTTAGTATACTGTAAGGGTATGTAATGTTATTTAGTATACTGTAAGGGTATGTAATGTTATTTAGTATACTGTAAGGGTATGTAATGTTATTTAGTATACTGTAAGGGTATGTCATGTTATTTAGTATACTGTAAGGGTATGTAATGTTATTTAGTATACTGTAAGGGTAAAAGTGTCTGCTAAATGGCATATATTATTATTATTATGTAATGTTATTTAGTATACTGTAAGGGTATGTAATGTTATTTAGTATACTGTAAGGGTATGTAATGTTATTTAGTATACTGTAAGGGTATGCAATGTTATTTAGTATACTGTAAGAGTATGTACTGTTATTTAGTATACTGTAAGGGTATGTAATGTTATTTAGTATACTGTAAGGGTATGCAATGTTATTTAGTATACTGTAAGGGTATGTACTGTTATTTAGTATACTGTAAGGTTATGTAATGTTATTTAGTATACTGTAAGGGTATGTACTGTTATTTAGTATACTGTAAGGGTATGCAATGTTATTTAGTATACTGTAAGGGTATGTACTGTTATTTAGTATACTGTAAGGTTATGTAATGTTATTTAGTATACTGTAAGGTTATGTAATGTTATTTAGTATACTGTAAGGGTATGTAATGTTATTTAGTATACTGTAAGGTTATGTACTGTTATTTAGTATACTGTAAGGTTATGTAATGTTATTTAGTATACTGTAAGGTTATGTAATGTTATTTAGTATACTGTAAGGGTATGTAATGTTATTTAGTATACTGTAAGGGTATGTACTGTTATTTAGTATACTATAAGGGTATGTAATGTTATTTAGTATACTGTAAGGGTATGGAAGTATCATACACATACACTGAGTATACAAAACATTAAGAACACCTTCTCATTGCATGACATAGACTGACCAC
>NC_060193.1:54417495-54427495 GCF_021184085.1 Oncorhynchus gorbuscha
TCACCGACAATGATGATACAGCCTATCGGGAGGAGGTCAGAGACCTGGCCGTGTGTTGCCAGGACAACAACCTCTCCCTCAATGTTGTCAAGGCAAAGGAGATAATTGTGGACGACAGAAAAAAGAGAACTGAGCACTACGCCATATTCTCATCAACGGGGCTGCGGTGGAGCAGGTTGAGAGCTTCAAGTTCCTTGGCGTCCACTTCACCAACAAACTAACATGGTCCAAGGACACCAAGACAGTCCAGAAAAGGGCACAACAAAACCTATTACCCCTCAGGGGACTGAAAAGATTTGACATGGGTCCTCAGATCCTCAAAAGGTTATACAGCTGCACCATTGAGAGCATCCTGACTGGTTGCATCACTGGCTGGTATGGCAACTGCTCGGCCTCTGACTGCAAGGCATTACAGAGGGTTATGCGAGCGGCCCAGTACATCACTGGGGCCAAGCTTCCTGCCATCCAGGACCTCTATACCAGGTGGTGTCAGAGGAAGGCCCTAAAAATTGTCAAAGAATCCAGCCACCCAATCCAGCCACCCAGACTGTTCTCTCTGATACCACACGGCAAGCGTTACCGGAGCACCAAGTCTAGGTCCAAGAGGTTTCTAAACAGCTTCTTCCCCAAAGCCATAAGTCTCCTGAACACCTAATCAAATAACTACCCAGACTATTTGCATTGCCCCCCCCCTCTTTTACACCACTGCTACTCTCTGTTGTTATCATCTATGCATAGTCAATTTAATAACTCTACCTACGTGTACATACTACCTCAACAAACCGGTGCCCCCCTGTATATAGTCTCACTATTAATATTTTACTGCTGCTCTTTCATTTGATTTATTATTTTTAACTGAATTGTTGGTTTGGGGCTTGTAAGTAAGCATTTCACTGTAAGGTCTACACCTGTTGTATTCAGCACATGTGACTAATACAATTTGATTTGATCATGTCTCTCTATTAGGCATGGGAATACTTAGGAACAGATGTCCACCATCGAAATCACTTGGAGCTGATTTCATAGGGCTACAATCTTTTATGTCCAAAAGTGAACATTAAAAAAAAGAAAAATGTTTTTTTTTTTGCTCAGGAAACTTGGGGCCAAATAAAACCTCAGCAGGTCCCCAGTTGGGGAACCCTGTTACAGAGTGTTAGACTGTGAGTCATTAGAAAGTGATGTGGCATCGGGCTGTAGTGCTGCTGCAGTGTAGTGTAGGTCAGCTGTGGCATATGGCATTGGAGCTGAGTAGCCTTGGCAGTACGGAGCAGAGAGGATCCTGGGAGGGGACATGCCAGCTGGCCACACATGAGACAACGCCTGACCGAGACTCCGCTGAAGACTAAACTGCTGAGGGATGACAAGAGGGAGGGAGGGAGGGAGGGATGCAGGGATGGAGAGAGAGAGAGAGGAAAAGTGGGAATGAGGTAGAGGAGGTGGTGAGGGAGAGTGTGAGGGAGTCAAGGTATGGAGCAAGGGAGGGAGGAAAAAGAGGTAGGAAGGAAGGAAGGATAGAGAGAGAAGGAGAGAGAGAAAAAGAGGAAGTCACTGGAGAAGAGGAAGAAGAAGGGGGAAGAGGCAGGGTGTTTGCACAGCTCATCCAGAAGTCCAGATGGTCTGAGGGGAGAGTGACAAGCAGCGTTTTAGGGAGTCTGACACAAACACCTCCACCCGGCCATGTCTGTCTGTGTGTGTCTCATACAAGGTTTATCATTGTGTGCTAACCATCTGAGGGATGCTATGAGCAGCTGCTAGATACTTGCTCAGAGTATGAGTGGATACGTCCTCATCTTTAGACAATAGATGTTCTCTCTTAATACCGTGTCCCTTGCTCCTCTCTCTCCTTCTCTCTCCTTCGCTCTCTACTGTCCTTGATAGGTATGACCCCCCCAGATCTTTCTTGGGGGAATTTCTCCTGTCTTTTCTGGAACTAGAGAAAATGAAGGATGGGAGTTGTGGCGTCTGGGGCGGCTACCCTGACGCTCCCTCTGCAAAGCTTTCTGGGATATGGGGGTGCCCCTGGACTCAGGGGGAAGAGGGGTAAGGGGAGAGAGAAGAGGGGAAGAATCGCCCTTCACAGTCACCTTCTGTCCCTGGCCCCAAGGGTCTGCGTCAAGGAGCATAGCAGCCTTTTATTGCCCTGATTGACATGCATGAAAAGTGCTGGAATGTACTAATGTATTGCTTTATAGGTTATATATCTGAAGAGGAGGTGAGAGCCCCATCACCCATCACCCTATTCTCTGTCTTTACCTCTCAAAGCATGTGAAGCAGATACTATACAAAAGTGAAAATAAACAATAAAAATGAACAGGAAACATTACACTCACAGAAGTTCCGAAATAATGAAACCATTACAAATGTCATATTATAGATACAGTGTTGAACGATGTGCAAATGGATAAATTACAAAAGGAAAAATAAATAAACATAAATATGGGTTGTATTTACAATGGTGTTTGTTCTTCACTGGTTGACCTTTTCTTGTGGCAACAGGTCACACATCTTGCTGCTGTGATGGCACACTGTGGAATTTCACCCAGTAGATATGGGAGTTTATCAAAACCGGGTTTGTTTTCAAATTCTTTCTGCGTCTGTGTAATCTGAGGGAAATATGTGTCTCTAATATGGTCATACATTTGGCAGGAGGTTAGGAAGCGCAGCTCAGTTTCCACCTCATTTTGTGGGCAGTGTGCACATAGCCTGTCTTCTCTTGAGAGCCAGGTCTGCCTACGGTGGCCTTTCTCGATAGCAAGGCTATGCTCACTCAGTCTGTAAATAGTCAAAGCTTACCTTAAGTTTGGGACAGTCACAGTGGTCAGGTATTCTGCCACCGTGTACTCTCTGTTTAGGGCCAAATAGCATTCTAGTTTGCTCTGTTTTTTTTCAAGCTTGCTAAGGGGACTCTTCTCCAGGTTCATATCGCTGTAGGTGATGGCTTTGTTATGGAAGGTTTTGGAATCGCTTCCTTTCAGATGGTTGTAGAATTTAGCAGCTCTTTTCTGGATTTTGATAATTCTGCTCTGCATGCATTATTTGATGTTTTGCGTTGTACACAGAGGACATTTTTGCAGAATTCTGCATGCAGTCTCAATTTGGTGTTTGTCCAATTTTGTGAACTCTCTCTATCTAGCAGGTATCGCATTCTGTTTCTTCCTCTCTCTTAGGAACAGTCAGACAAGGCTTTCTCTTACTCTCTCTCTCTTTCTCTCTCTTTCTCACCCTCCCTCTCTCACCTTCATGCACTTGAAAGCCTCTCAGGTCAAAGCTGAGATAATGGTCTCCTCTCTCCCCACTCTCTCTCCTCCCTCTCTCTCTCTCTCTCTCTCTCTCTCTCTCTCTCTCTCTGTCCACCTCTACATCTATCTGGCAGAGAGAGAGGAGGACACATTTCCATTCTAGTCACATCTCTCTCTCTCTCTCTCTGTGCTGGCCACCAGTGACAGCGTCACACACACCTCCATCCGTCACATTTACATTTCAAACTGACAACGCTTCAAACAGCCATTCATTATTTAGCAGCCCTTGGCCAAAGTGGAGAGAGCTTCATCGTCTTATTCCCCCACTCCTACCTCCTGCTCTCCCTGTTTCACAGCAAACCCCCCTGGTCTCCTGTGTCTGAAGATGTTGACAGTATTGTTGAGTGTCAAAGGAACAGTATCGGTTGGCAGGAGAGCAATGACTGAGGTATAATTCATTAGGAGTTTTTCCTAATAACAGAGGAGATTTTATAGCAGGTTAAAACTGAGATTGTATGGCAGGTTAAAACTGAGATTGTATGGCAGGTTAAAGCTGAGATTGTATGGCAGGTTAAAACTGAGATTGTATGGCAGGTTAAATCTGAGATTGTATGGCAGGTTAAAACTGAGATTGTATGGCAGGTTAAAATTGAGATTGTATGGCAGGTTAATGCTGAGATTGTATGGCAGGTTAAAGGTGAGATTGTATGGCAGGTTAATGCTGAGATAGTATGGCAGGTTAAAGGTGAGATTGTATGGCAGGTTAAAACTGAGATTGTATGGCAGGTTAAAACTGAGATTGTATGGCAGGTTAATGCTGAGATAGTATGGCAGGTTAATGCTGAGATTGTATGGCAGGTTAAAACTGAGATTGTATGGCAGGTTAATGCTGAGATTGTATGGCAGGTTAAAACTGAGATTGTATGGCAGGTTAATGCTGAGATTGTATGGCAGGTTAAAGGTGAGATTGTATGGCAGGTTAAAGGTGAGATTGTATGGCAGGTTAAAACTGAGATTGTATGGCAGGTTAAAACTGAGATTGTATGGCAGGTTAATGCTGAGATTGTATGGCAGGTTAAAGGTGAGATTGTATGGCAGGTTAATGCTGAGATTGTATGGCAGGTTAAAGGTGAGATTGTATGGCAGGTTAATGCTGAGATAGTATGGCAGGTTAAAGGTGAGATTGTATGGCAGGTTAAAACTGAGATTATATGGCAGGTTAAATCTGAGATTGTATGGCAGGTTAAAACTGAGATTGTATGGCAGGTTAATGCTGAGATTGTATGGCAGGTTAAAACTGAGATTGTATGGCAGGTTAATGCTGAGATTGTATGGCAGGTTAATGCTGAGATTGTATGGCAGGTTAATGCTGAGATTGTATGGCAGGTTAATGCTGAGATTGTATGGCAGGTTAATGCTGAGATTGTATGGCAGGTTAAAACTGAGATTGTATGGCAGGTTAATGCTGAGATTGTATGGCAGGTTAAAACTGAGATTGTATGGCAGGTTAAAACTGAGATTGTATGGCAGGTTAAAACTGAGATTGTATGGCAGGTTAAAACTGAGATTGTATGGCAGGTTAATGCTGAGATAGTATGGCAGGTTAATGCTGAGATTGTATGGCAGGTTAAAACTGAGATTGTATGGCAGGTTAATGCTGAGATTGTATGGCAGGTTAAAACTGAGATTATATGGCAGGTTAAATCTGAGATTGTATGGCAGGTTAAAACTGAGATTGTATGGCAGGTTAATGCTGAGATTGTATGGCAGGTTAAAACTGAGATTGTATGGCAGGTTAATGCTGAGATTGTATGGCATGTTAATGCTGAGATTGTGTGGCAGGTTAATGCTGAGATTGTATGGCAGGTTAATGCTGAGATTGTATGGCAGGTTAATGCTGAGATTGTATGGCAGGTTAAAACTGAGATTGTATGGCAGGTTAATGCTGAGATTGTATGGCAGGTTAAAACTGAGATTGTATGGCAGGTTAAAACTGAGATTGTATGGCAGGTTAAAACTGAGATTGTATGGCAGGTTAAATCTGAGATTGTATGGCAGGTTAAAACTGAGATTGTATGGCAGGTTAAAACTGAGATTGTATGGCAGGTTAATGCTGAGATTGTATGGCAGGTTAAAGGTGAGATTGTATGGCAGGTTAATGCTGAGATAGTATGGCAGGTTAAAGGTGAGATTGTATGGCAGGTTAAAACTGAGATTGTATGGCAGGTTAAAACTGAGATAATATATATAATAATAATTAAATGCCATTTATGCAGGTTAATGCTTTTGTATCAGGTTAAAACTGACTTGTATGGCAGGTTATGTGTGCATACATTCTGAGATTGTATGGCAGGTTAATGCTGAGATTGTATGGCAGGTTAAAGGTGAGATTGTATGGCAGGTTAAAACTGAGATTGTATGGCAGGTTAAAACTGAGATTGTATGGCAGGTTAAAACTGAGATTGTATGGCAGGTTAATGCTGAGATTGTATGGCATGTTAAAACTGAGATTGTGTGGCAGGTTAAATCTGAGATTGTATGGCAGGTTAAAACTGAGATTGTATGGCAGGTTAAAACTGAGATTGTATGGCAGGTTAATGCTGAGATTGTATGGCAGGTTAAAACTGAGATTGTATGGCAGGTTAAAACTGAGATTGTAGGCATTAATGTGAGATTGTATGGCAGGTTAAAGGTGAGATTGTATGGCAGGTTAATGCTGAGATAGTATGGCAGGTTAAAACTGAGATTGTATGGCAGGTTAAAACTGAGATTGTATGGCAGGTTAAAACTGAGATTGTATGGCAGGTTAATGCTGAGATTGTATGGCAGGTTAAAACTGAGATTGTATGGCAGGTTAATGCTGAGATTGTATGGCAGGTTAAAACTGAGATTGTATGGCAGGTTAATGCTGAGATTGTATGGCAGGTTAAAACTGAGAAAGGTTGTATGGCAGGTTAAAACTGAGATTGTATGGCAGGTTAAAACTGAGATTGTATGGCAGGTTAATGCTGAGATTGTATGGCAGGTTAAAACTGAGATTGTGTGGCTTAAATCTGAGATTGTATGGCAGGTTAAAACTGAGATTGTATGGCAGGTTAAAACTGAGATTGTATGGCAGGTTAATGCTGAGATTGTATGGCAGGTTAAAACTGAGATTGTATGGCAGGTTAAAACTGAGATTGTATGGCAGGTTAATGCTGAGATTGTATGGCAGGTTAAAGATGAGGATTGTATGGCAGGTTAATGCTGAGAAGATAGTATGGCAGGTTAAAGGTGAGATTGTATGGCAGGTTAAAACTGAGATTGTATGGCAGGTTAAAACTGAGATAATATATATAATAATAATATATGCCATTTAGCAGATGCTTTTATCCAGAGCGACTTACAGTCATGTGTGCATACATTCTACAGATTGTATGGCAGGTTAATGCTGAGATAGTATGGCAGGTTAATGCTGAGATTGTATGGCAGGTTAAAACTGAGATTGTATGGCAGGTTAATGCTGAGATTGTATGGCAGGTTAAAACTGAAATTGTATGGCAGGTTAATGCTGAGATTGTATGGCATGTTAAAGGTGAGATTGTATGGCAGGTTAAAGGTGAGATTGTATGGCAGGTTAAAACTGAGATTGTATGGCAGGTTAAAACTGAGATTGTATGGCAGGTTAATGCTGAGATTGTATGGCAGGTTAAAGGTGAGATTGTATGGCAGGTTAATGCTGAGATTGTAAGGCAGGTTAAAGGTGAGATTGTATGGCAGGTTAATGCTGAGATAGTATGGCAGGTTAAAACTGAGATTGTGTGGCAGGTTAAATCTGAGATTGTATGGCAGGTTAAAACTGAGATTGTATGGCAGGTTAAAACTGAGATTGTATGGCAGGTTAATGCTGAGATTGTATGGCAGGTTAAAGGTGAGATTGTATGGCAGGTTAATGCTGAGATTGTATGGCAGGTTAAAGGTGAGATTGTATGGCAGGTTAAAGGTGAGATTGTATGGCAGGTTAAAACTGAGATTGTGTGGCAAGTTAAAACTGAGATTGTATGGCAGGTTAATGCTGAGATTGTATGGCAGGTTAAAACTGAGATTGTGTGGCAGGTTAAATCTGAGATTGTATGGCAGGTTAAAACTGAGATTGTATGGCAGGTTAAAACTGAGATTGTATGGCAGGTTAATGCTGAGATTGTATGGCAGGTTAAAACTGAGATTGTATGGCAGGTTAAAACTGAGATTGTATGGCAGGTTAATGCTGAGATTGTATGGCAGGTTAAAGGTGAGATTGTATGGCAGGTTAATGCTGAGATAGTATGGCAGGTTAAAGGTGAGATTGTATGGCAGGTTAAAACTGAGATTGTATGGCAGGTTAAAACTGAGATAATATATATAATAATAATATATGCCATTTAGCAGATGCTTTTATCCAAAGCGACTTACAGTCATGTGTGCATACATTCTACAGATTGTATGGCAGGTTAATGCTGAGATAGTATGGCAGGTTAATGCTGAGATTGTATGGCAGGTTAAAACTGAGATTGTATGGCAGGTTAATGCTGAGATTGTATGGCAGGTTAAAACTGAAATTGTATGGCAGGTTAATGCTGAGATTGTATGGCATGTTAAAGGTGAGATTGTATGGCAGGTTAAAGGTGAGATTGTATGGCAGGTTAAAACTGAGATTGTATGGCAGGTTAAAACTGAGATTGTATGGCAGGTTAATGCTGAGATTGTATGGCAGGTTAAAGGTGAGATTGTATGGCAGGTTAATGCTGAGATTGTAAGGCAGGTTAAAGGTGAGATTGTATGGCAGGTTAATGCTGAGATAGTATGGCAGGTTAAAACTGAGATTATATGGCAGGTTAAATCTGAGATTGTATGGCAGGTTAAAACTGAGATTGTATGGCAGGTTAATGCTGAGATTGTATGGCAGGTTAAAACTGAGATTGCATGGCAGGTTAATGCTGAGATTGTATGGCAGGTTAATGCTGAGATTGTATGGCAGGTTAATGCTGAGATTGTATGGCAGGTTAATGCTGAGATTGTATGGCAGGTTAAAACTGAGATTGTATGGCAGGTTAATGCTGAGATTGTATGGCAGGTTAAAACTGAGATTGTATGGCAGGTTAATGCTGAGATTGTATGGCAGGTTAATGCTGAGATTGTATGGCAGGTTAAAACTGAGATTATATGGCAGGTTAAATCTGAGATTGTATGGCAGGTTAAAACTGAGATTGTATGGCAGGTTAATGCTGAGATTGTATGGCAGGTTAAAACTGAGATTGTATGGCAGGTTAATGCTGAGATTGTATGGCATGTTAATGCTGAGATTGTGTGGCAGGTTAATGCTGAGATTGTATGGCAGGTTAATGCTGAGATTGTATGGCAGGTTAATGCTGAGATTGTATGGCAGGTTAAAACTGAGATTGTATGGCAGGTTAATGCTGAGATTGTATGGCAGGTTAAAACTGAGATTGTATGGCAGGTTAAAACTGAGATTGTATGGCAGGTTAAAACTGAGATTGTATGGCAGGTTAAATCTGAGATTGTATGGCAGGTTAAAACTGAGATTGTATGGCAGGTTAAAACTGAGATTGTATGGCAGGTTAATGCTGAGATTGTATGGCAGGTTAAAGGTGAGATTGTATGGCAGGTTAATGCTGAGATAGTATGGCAGGTTAAAGGTGAGATTGTATGGCAGGTTAAAACTGAGATTGTATGGCAGGTTAAAACTGAGATTGTATGGCAGGTTAATGCTGAGATTGTATGGCAGGTTAAAACTGAGATTGTATGGCAGGTTAATGCTGAGATTGTATGGCAGGTTAAAACTGAGATTGTATGGCAGGTTAATGCTGAGATTGTATGGCAGGTTAAAGGTGAGATTGTATGGCAGGTTAAAGGTGAGATTGTATGGCAGGTTAAAACTGAGATTGTATGGCAAGTTAAAACTGAGATTGTATGGCAGGTTAATGCTGAGATTGTATGGCAGGTTAAAACTGAGATTGTGTGGCAGGTTAAATCTGAGATTGTATGGCAGGTTAAAACTGAGATTGTATGGCAGGTTAAAACTGAGATTGTATGGCAGGTTAATGCTGAGATTGTATGGCAGGTTAAAACTGAGATTGTATGGCAGGTTAAAACTGAGATTGTATGGCAGGTTAATGCTGAGATTGTATGGCAGGTTAAAGGTGAGATTGTATGGCAGGTTAATGCTGAGATAGTATGGCAGGTTAAAGGTGAGATTGTATGGCAGGTTAAAACTGAGATTGTATGGCAGGTTAAAACTGAGATAATATATATAATAATAATATATGCCATTTAGCAGATGCTTTTATCCAAAGCGACTTACAGTCATGTGTGCATACATTCTACAGATTGTATGGCAGGTTAATGCTGAGATAGTATGGCAGGTTAATGCTGAGATTGTATGGCAGGTTAAAACTGAGATTGTATGGCAGGTTAATGCTGAGATTGTATGGCAGGTTAAAACTGAAATTGTATGGCAGGTTAATGCTGAGATTGTATGGCATGTTAAAGGTGAGATTGTATGGCAGGTTAAAGGTGAGATTGTATGGCAGGTTAAAACTGAGATTGTATGGCAGGTTAAAACTGAGATTGTATGGCAGGTTAATGCTGAGATTGTATGGCAGGTTAAAGGTGAGATTGTATGGCAGGTTAATGCTGAGATTGTAAGGCAGGTTAAAGGTGAGATTGTATGGCAGGTTAATGCTGAGATAGTATGGCAGGTTAAAACTGAGATTATATGGCAG
>NC_060193.1:54429995-54434995 GCF_021184085.1 Oncorhynchus gorbuscha
GAGTGTGTAGTGACCACAGTGTGTGTGTAGAGTGTGTAGTGACCCCAGTGTGTGTGTAGAGTATGTAGTGACCACAGTGTGTGTGTAGAGTATGTAGTGACCCCAGTGTGTGTGTAGAGTGTGAGGCTGGCCCCAGTGTGTGTGTAGAGTGTGTAGTGACCCCAGTGTGTGTGTAGAGTATGTAGTGACCCCAGTGTGTGTGTAGAGTATGTAGTGACCACAGTGTGTGTAGAGTATGTAGTGACCCCAGTGTGTGTGTAGAGTATGTAGTGACCGCAGTGTGTGTGTAGAGTGTGAGGCTGGCCCCAGTGTGTGTGTAGAGTATGTAGTGACCCCAGTGTGTGTGTAGAGTGTGTAGTGACCCCAGTGTGTGTGTAGAGTATGTAGTGACCCCAGTGTGTGTGTAGAGTATGTAGTGACCCCAGTGTGTGTGTAGAGTGTGTAGTGACCCCAGTGTGTGTGTAGAGTATGTAGTGACCACAGTGTGTGTGTAGAGTGTGTAGTGACCACAGTGTGTGTAGAGTGTGTAGTGACCACAGTGTGTGTGTAGAGTGTGTAGTGACCTCAGTGTGTGTAGAGTGTATAGTGACCCCAGTGTGTGTGTGTCGAGTGTGAAGTAACCCTGTGTGTGTAGAGTGTGTAGTGACCCCAGTGTGTGTGTAGAGTATGTAGTGACCCCAGTGTGTGTGTAGAGTATGTAGTGACCCCAGTGTGTGTGTAGAGTATGTAGTGACCCCAGTGTGTGTGTAGAGTATGTAGTGACCGCAGTGTGTGTGTAGAGTGTGAGGCTGGCCCCAGTGTGTGTGTAGAGTATGTAGTGACCCCAGTGTGTGTGTAGAGTATGTAGTGACCACAGTGTGTGTGTAGAGTGTGTAGTGACCACAGTGTGTGTGTAGAGTGTGTAGTGACCCCAGTGTGTGTGTGTCGAGTGTGAAGTAACCCTGTGTGTGTAGAGTGTGTAGTGACCACAGTGTGTGTGTAGAGTGTGTAGTGACCCCAGTGTGTGTGTAGAGTATGTAGTGACCCCAGTGTGTGTGTAGAGTATGTAGTGACCCCAGTGTGTGTGTAGAGTATGTAGTGACCCCAGTGTGTGTGTAGAGTATGTAGTGACCCCAGTGTGTGTGTAGAGTATGTAGTGACCCCAGTGTGTGTGTAGAGTATGTAGTGACCCCAGTGTGTGTGTAGAGTATGTAGTGACCCCAGTGTGTGTGTAGAGTATGTAGTGACCGCAGTGTGTGTGTAGAGTGTGAGGCTGGCCCCAGTGTGTGTGTAGAGTATGTAGTGACCCCAGTGTGTGTGTAGAGTGTGTAGTGACCCCAGTGTGTGTGTAGAGTATGTAGTGACCCCAGTGTGTGTGTAGAGTATGTAGTGACCCCAGTGTGTGTGTAGAGTGTGTAGTGACCCCAGTGTGTGTGTAGAGTATGTAGTGACCACAGTGTGTGTGTAGAGTGTGTAGTGACCACAGTGTGTGTGTAGAGTGTGTAGTGACCACAGTGTGTGTGTAGAGTGTGTAGTGACCACAGTGTGTGTGTAGAGTGTGTAGTGACCCCAGTGTGTGTGTAGAGTATGTGTGACCCTGTGTGTGTAGAGTGTGTAGTGACCCAGTGTGTGTGTAGAGTGTGTAGTGACCCCAGTGTGTGTGTAGAGTATGTAGTGACCCCAGTGTGTGTGTAGAGTATGTAGTGACCGCAGTGTGTGTGTAGAGTATGTAGTGACCCCAGTGTGTGTGTAGAGTATGTAGTGACCCCAGTGTGTGTGTAGAGTATGTAGTGACCCCAGTGTGTGTGTAGAGTATGTAGTGACCCCAGTGTGTGTGTAGAGTATGTAGTGACCGCAGTGTGTGTGTAGAGTGTGAGGCTGGCCCCAGTGTGTGTGTAGAGTATGTAGTGACCCCAGTGTGTGTGTAGAGTGTGTAGTGACCCCAGTGTGTGTGTAGAGTATGTAGTGACCCCAGTGTGTGTGTAGAGTGTGTAGTGACCACAGTGTGTGTGTAGAGTGTGTAGTGACCCCAGTGTGTGTGTAGAGTATGTAGTGACCACAGTGTGTGTGTAGAGTATGTAGTGACCACAGTGTGTGTGTAGAGTGTGTAGTGACCACAGTGTGTGTGTAGAGTGTGTAGTGACCGCAGTGTGTGTGTAGAGTGTGAGGCTGGCCCCAGTGTGTGTGTAAGTATGTAGTGACCCCAGTGTGTGTGTAGAGTATGTAGTGACCCCAGTGTGTGTGTAGAGTATGTAGTGACCCCAGTGTGTGTGTAGAGTATGTAGTGACCCCAGTGTGTGTGTAGAGTGTGTAGTGACCCCAGTGTGTGTGTAGAGTGTGTAGTGACCCCAGTGTGTGTGTAGAGTATGTAGTGACCCCAGTGTGTGTGTAGACTGTGTAGTGACCACAGTGTGTGTAGAGTGTGCAGTGACCACAGTGTGTGTGTAGAGTGTGTAGTGACCTCAGTGTGTGTAGAGTGTATAGTGACCTCAGTGTGTGTGTGTCGAGTGTGAAGTAACCCTGTGTGTGTAGAGTGTGTAGTGACCCCAGTGTGTGTGTAGAGTATGTAGTGACCCCAGTGTGTGTGTAGAGTATGTAGTGACCCCAGTGTGTGTGTAGAGTATGTAGTGACCCCAGTGTGTGTGTAGAGTATGTAGTGACCGCAGTGTGTGTGTAGAGTGTGAGGCTGGCCCCAGTGTGTGTGTAGAGTATGTAGTGACCCCAGTGTGTGTGTAGAGTATGTAGTGACCCCAGTGTGTGTGTAGAGTGTGTAGTGACCCCAGTGTGTGTGTAGAGTATGTAGTGACCCCAGTGTGTGTGTAGAGTATGTAGTGACCCCAGTGTGTGTATAGAGTGTGTAGTGACCACAGTGTGTGTAGAGTGTGTAGTGACCACAGTGTGTGTGTAGAGTGTGTAGTGACCTCAGTGTGTGTAGAGTGTATAGTGACCTCAGTGTGTGTGTGTCGAGTGTGAAGTAACCCTGTGTGTGTAGAGTGTGTAGTGACCCCAGTGTGTGTGTAGAGTGTGAGGCTGGCCCAGTTCAACACTCATAATGGATAACATTAGACTATAAATGTGTTCTGTTACTCTTAGTGTCTAATAAACTGGCCCGTAAATGGCTGGTAAAAAGGGTCCTGTGGAACGGCCAGCTGCAGCACCTCCGTACCGTTTTAACACACACACATGACAACACCTCCAAGACCTTTCGCTCCTACACACACCCCTCCATGAGGGGGCTGAGATGCCCTCCTACACACACCCCTCCATGAGGGGGCTGAGATGTGATCCTACACACACCCCTCCATGAGGGGGCTGAGATGCCCTCCTATACACACCCCTCCATGAGGGGGCTGAGATGTGCTCCTACACACACCCCTCCATGAGGGGGCTGAGATGCCCTCCTACACACACCCCTCCATGAGGGGGCTGAGATGCCCTCCTACACACACCCCTCCATGAGGGGGCTGAGATGTGATTCTACACACACCCCTCCATGAGGGGGCTGAGATGCCCTCCTACACACACCCCTCCATGAGGGGGCCGAGATGCCCTCCTACACACACCCCTCCATGAGGGGGCTGAGATGCCCTCCTACACACACCCCTCCATGAGGGGGCTGAGATGCCCTCCTACACACACCCCTCATGTCGGCTCACTTTCATCCCACTTTTAGTTTGTTTCATCAAACAATCATTCATGATCTGCATATAACTGACCGATGCTGTGACAACTTGCTGCAGCCTGTAGCCTATGAAGTCAAACTAAGGATAAAGTGATAAAAAGCAGAATGCAAATGTAAATCTAATAGAGGGTCAAAAGGTTTTTGGTTCGCAGATCATCTCCTACATGTAAATCCATTTTGTGTCAGTATTTAAAGAACTATATTAAAGTAGAGTAAACAACACGGTCTGAGGATGTTGGAACAACCACATCTCATGCTAATTACCTGCAATTGGTCAATCGAAAACACCTCCAGGCCTCTCACAATATCAATATTCATGAACAAAATACTCAACCAACACAGGTTCCCTTTTAGGCCAAACTGGAGAAGGATTCAAATCAATTATGGGGTTTCCTTGAAGAGACAGTGGACCAAATGCCATATTTCTAATGCTAGCCCTTATTAGTGATTTCAACACGTATGGGGCGGCCAGCCTGAAACCTAGGTGGGTTTCATCCTCCTTTGAAGTGAAGCATTCCATTCGCTCCATCACACCAATCAGAACCCACCGTGTGTAGACAAAATGCCCCACTTCCACCACTGGAGGAATGCACTGCAGTCTGCTGGGTTGTGCTGTGAAGGATTGTGGGATTGCTGTGCCAAGCCACTTGGCGTGGGCTGCCGTGGTTGGCTGCTGCCATGGTGATGAAGCGGTCTGATGTTCCATCCAGCAGACCCCTCTCCTCCTCGCCGTGCGGGGTGAACTCCGACAACACACCTTGGCTACACATCCTGGCTGCTGTGCCACTCACTCCCCCCTCCTCCCCTCCACCAGTCTCTGCTCAGGCAGGTACACAGCCACCTGCTGCAGTGGAGTCAATCAAACCGAACGGTGCGCACCAGGATTGGGTTCCAAGTCCATTTTGATTTGAAAAAGGCAGTATATTTAAATCCAAATTCAAGAAATGGAAAATCATAACTGAAAATAAAAGGCAACCTTAATTTTGGAATGGAATTCAAATTAACATCCTGAGATTCCTGAATTGATTCCTGAATTGATTCCCGAACTGATTCTTGAATTGAGATGGAATTGACCTTATAGCAGCCTGCAAACATCACACGCTAACACACAACCCATTAACAGGTGTTGTTATTTCTCTCTTTTATCAATGTGAGAAGAATGCCACAGACAGACAAGTGTTACATGTTACACATCGCTATTTCCACCCCACATCCCCCTCAACACGGACAGCAATCTGTTAGAAGACATCTGAAGGAACACTAAGAAATGAGCGTTAGGTTTTCCTTCAGCCTTATTCATTCCTTCTAGAACTCCACACAGTATCAACATCCAACATCC
>NC_060193.1:54439995-54454995 GCF_021184085.1 Oncorhynchus gorbuscha
TCCTCTGCTGGGCAGGTAGATCCATAGCTGACCCTGGCCGTGCTAACTCTTTATCCCAGTGGTCCTTCTCCTCTGCTGGGCAGGTAGATCCATAGCTGACCCTGGCCGTGCTAACTCTTTATCCCAGCGGTCCTTCTCCTCTGCTGGGCAGGTAGATCCATAGCTGACCCTGGCCGTGCTAACTCTTTATCCCAGCGGTCCTTCCCTCTGCTGGGCAGGTAGATCCATAGCTGACCCTGGCCGTGCTAACTCTTTATCCCAGCGGTCCTTCCCATCTGCTGGGCAGGTAGATCCATAGCTGACCCTGGCCGTGCTAACTCTTTATCCCAGTGGTCCTTCTCCTCTGCTGGGCAGGTAGATCCATAGCTGACCCTGGCCGTGCTAACTCTTTATCCCAGCTGACCCCCTGGCCGTGCTAACTCTTTATCCCAGTGGTCCTTCTCCTCTGCTGGGCAGGTAGATCCATAGCTGACCCTGGCCGTGCTAACTCTTTATCCCAGCGTTCCTTCTCCTCTGCTAGGCAGGTAGATCCATAGCTGACCCTGGCCGTGCTAACTCTTTATCCCAGCGGTCCTTCCCATCTGCTGGGCAGGTAGATCCATAGCTGACCCTGGGCGTGCTAACTCTTTATCCCAGCGGTCCTTCCCATCTGCTGGGCAGGTAGATCCATAGCTGACCCTGGCCGTGCTAACTCTTTATCCCAGCGGTCCTTCCCATCTGCTGGGCAGGTAGATCCATAGCTGACCCTGGCCGTGCTAACTCTTTATCCCAGTGGTCCTTCTCCTCTGCTGGGCAGGTAGATCCATAGCTGAACCTGGCCATGCTAACTTTTATCCTAGCGGCTCCTGTCTCTCCCCAGCCGGGGCCGGTCTCATTGCCACAGGTTCCACCAATCAATGAGCAGAGCTACAGGTACAGTGATTTATCTGGGCTGCTACAGGCGCTGTCACCAGGAGAAACTGTAAAAGATCAATTTACACAACCCTGGGGCAAGAGAGTTATTGACAAAACCCGGTTGATCAGTTCTCCCTCTCTATTGCTTGGCCTCTCTCTTCCCTCACCCTCTCTCACTCGGTTCTCCTGTCCTTTTCTCGTTTCTCTCTTTCCCTCGCTCCTATACTGGTCCTTCCACCAATTTGGTGCCTTTTGAGAAGTGCAACTCTGTCAACTTTTTTTCCTTTTTACCTAATGTTAACATTCTGTCATAAAATAATTAAGCTTTAAGATTGATGAAATTCTCCATGTAGTTTATATTTATACTTACTTTAATATAACAGGCTTTTAAAATTTTAAATTGGTGCACAATTTTTACTTAAAATATTAAAAGGACGCAAAAAGCCCTATTTTCGTGGAAGGACCCACACTCCCTCAGTCTCCCTCCTTCCCTCTCTCCACTGTAGGATCATTCTATATGACCGTTAATTGCAGTGATAATGTATATCATGTGTGTGGCCCTGACCAACAGACCTGGGCACCAGTTAGAGCCTGTATCAATTAGAACCTAGTGACAGCCAATCAGATCATGTGGCCAGTAAACACTTCAGGACATAATTCATGTTTACAGTTCCGGAAGAAATTCCACAGTTTGTTTTGCAATGTGTTCGTGTGTGTTCCTGCGTGTGTGTGCGTGTGTGTGTGTGTGTGTGTGTGTGTGTGTGTGTGTGTGTGTGTGTGTGTGTGTGCCTGTGTATTTCTGATTGTCATGGTCAGGGTTAATAATCATGTTTCAACTCAACTTTGACCTCCTGGCTCAGCCACTGTTTATAGTCATGATGTTTCCTGGTGGGAGGTGTGTGTGTTCGTGCCACTCGTCTCCTCTCTGGCAGGCCTCTCCTCCCCTGGCCCTGAGCCACCACATCCCTCCATCCCTCCTCTTCTCTTCCCTCTATCCTCTCCAACTCCAGCAGGACTCTGTGGGAGGGGAGGTGGGCAACACCTAATAAAAGCATACGGAGAACAGAATCCATGGATGGATGGGTAACTGCTAGTTGTACACTCTTAGACAAAAAAAGGTGGTATAGAACCTCAAAGGGTTCTTTGGCTGTGCCCATCGGAGAACCCTTTGAAGAACCCTTTTGGGTTCCATATAGAACTGTTTTTTTCTAATAGTGTATAACAATGCTCCCTCGTCTTCCTCCCAAAATAATGAATACAGCTAACAGTGGATAGAGAAACTCACCAGAACGGACAACTTGTAAATACATAGAAAATGTACATACTGTATGTACATATAATATGGGCATGGGTCCTAGGTTAAACTCAGTCACTGTTCTTCAATGTAAATAAAAGCACCATAGAGTCACTGTGGCAGCTGGCATATCAGGAAGCATTAATAAGCCAGCGATCCCTGTTCCAAAAGAAGACAACGGAGGGCAGTTTATTTCCCCTAATCACTTCCCTTTATGATAAGGATGTATAACCGGCGAGGTGAAGTTACAGGGAACCACAATCTAATAAAGACACCCCGATAATAATGTCATCTTAAATGACACTGTAATTACCCAACGCCTAGTCACTGGGGATGCCCTGTAATTCAATCAGTGTCTTCTCTGAGATACTGATACTGTACTGTACAACACAAAGCTTTATCTATCTGGGTATTTTAGCCCGGAAATGAATAGCTCTGGTCCTGTGGAAATGAACAACTCTGGTCCTGTGGAAATGAATAGCTCTGGTCCTGTGGAAATGAATAGCTCTGGTCCTGTGGAAATGAATAGTTCTGGTCCTGTGGAAATGAATACCTCTGGTCCTGTGGAAATGAACAACTCTGGTCCTGTGGAAATGAATAGATCTGGTCCTGTAAAAATGAACAACTCTGGTCCTGTGGAAATGAATAGATCTGGTCCTGTAAAAATGAACAACTCTGGTCCTGTGGAAATGAATAGATCTGGTACTGTAAAAATGAACAACTCTGGTCCTGTGGAAATGAATAGATCTGGTCCTGTAAAAATGAACAACTCTGGTCCTGTGTGGCTGCATGGTTGATTAGTGGCTGGAGTCTACTGGTTGCAGTGGAGGGTAGAGGAGATACAGGCCTTATCCATCATTCATGGGTCTCTTCTGGGGGATCCTGCAGCGAAGCACAGGCTATAGGCTAGTGCAGAGGAATGGGGGTGTGAAGGGGATGAAGGGAGGTAGGGGTTTGGGGGGGGGGTTAAATAGACACGCCCATGCCAAGGTATTCCTCATGACTTTATCAAGCACTCCCGTACAGAACCCCCCGTAAGCAATCGGATTGCACGCACACACATCAGGCAAACCCAATCTGTCACCTATTTCCAGGGGTCTGATTCCTTTAGAGGCACAGCTCTGCAGATATTATATGACAAGGAAAATGTAATGCTCTTCATAAAATACCCAGGAAAAAGAAAGAGGAATTAGATTTGAGGAGTGGGAACTTAATTTAGTCAGGCTGGGTCTGTGTGTTGTGTTCCGGGGCTGGCAATCCAGACGGCTGTTTTTCAGAAGAGAAGGAGGAGAACTGAAAATCCATACTGGAGTGCTGATTCAGCAGTCCTCTTTTCCCCCTCCCTCCCACTTTCTCTCCTTCCCTACTTCCCCTCTCCTCTCTCCCTCCTCCCTCTCTCCTCTCTCCCTCCCTCCTCCCCTCCTCCCTCTCCTCTTTTCCCCCTGCCTCCCATTTTCTCTCCTTCCCTACTTCCCCTCCACTCTCCTCTCTCCCTCCTCCCTCTCTCCTCTCTCCCTCCTCCCTCTCTCCTCTCTCTCTCCTCCCTCTCTCCTCTCTCCCTCCTCCCTCTCTCCTCTCTCCCTCCTCCCTCCTCCCTCTCTCCTCTCTCCCTCCTCCCTCTCTCCTCTCTCCCTCCTCCCTCTCTCCTCTTTCTCTCCTCCCTCTCTCCTCTCTCCCTCCTCCCTCTCTCCTCTCTCCCTCCTCCCTCCTCCCTCTCTCCTCTCTCCCTCCTCCCTCCTCCCTCTTTCCTCTCTCCTCTCTCCCTCCTCCCTCCTCCCTCCTCCCTCTCTCCTCTCTCCCTCCTCCCTCTCTCCTCTCTCCCTCATCCCTCTCTCCTCTCTCCCTCCCCTCCTCCCTCTCTCCTCTCTCCCTCCTCCTTCTCTCCTCTCTCCCTCCTCCCTCCTCCCTCCTCCTCTCTCCCTCCTCCCTCTCTCCTCTCTCCCTCCTCCCTCCTTCCTCTCTCCTCTCTCCCTCCTCCTTCTCTCCTCTCTCCCTCCTCCCTCTCTCCTCTCTCCCTCCTCCCTCCTTCCTCTCTCCTCTCTCCCTCCTCCCTCTCTCCTCTCTCCCTCCTCCTTCTCTCCTCTCTCCCTCCTCCCTCTCTCCTCTCTCCCTCCTCCCTCTCTCCTCTCTCCCTCCTCCCTCCTTCCTCTCTCCTCTCTCCCTCCTCCTCTCCTCTCTCCCTCCTCCCTCTCTCCTCTATCACTCCTCCATCCTTCCTCTCTCCTCTCTCCCTCCTCCCTCTCTCCTCTCTCCCTCCTCCTTCTCTCCTCTCTCCCTCCTCCCTCTCTCCTCTCTCCCTCCTCCCTCTCCCTCTCTCCCTCCTCCCTCCTCCCTCTCTCCTCTCTCCCTCCTCCCTCTCTCCTCTCTCCCTCCTCACTCCTTCCTCTCTCCTCTCTCCCTCCTCCTTCTCTCTTCTCTCCCTCCTCCCTCTCTCCCTCCTCCCTCTCTCTTTTCCTGTTATTGCTCCAGGAGTGAGACAGTGTTTTTCATAAGCACTTTGGATTCCTTCAGTACTAACAGACATCTAAGAGAGGAGACAGAGAGAGGAGGCATCCAAGAGCCCTCTGTTCTCTCTCCCCCTCTCTCTCCCTCCTCTCTCCCCCTCTCTCCATCTCTCTCCCTCTTTTTTAACACTGTCTCTTCTCCGCCCCAATAAGTTGGGTCTCAAAGTGGCGCCATAGGGCCGTAGAGGGAAGTAAATAGACTCCTGTCAAAAGTGGTGAGGGAGAAAAATAGGAAGCGCTCCACATGCTCTGACCCTGTAACCCGAGCAGAGCAGATCTGACCGCTACCACGGTAGCACGCCACTCCCCGCCACGTAGAGAGAGGTAAACTAGATGAAAGGTTTCACTGGGACCAGGTGGTGCATTCTGGGAATAAGGGTGGCGTTAGGGGTCATTTTATGGGGTCCATTTGGGGGTTGGGGGGGTGTCATATGAACACCTCAGTATCAAAGTAGTGCCTCTCATCTGATCTGCCCCCCCCTCTCTCCACCCTCTATCATCTCTCCTCCCCCCTCCCTCTCTCCTCCCCCTCCCTCCCCTGGGTTTTACACCCTCCAAACAAATACATTTTCGTGTCACGCTGTCACGGCAGCCCACTCCAACACACATCTGTGGTTCTGTGCTTGGACGGTCCTGACAGCCAAGAGGTGCAGGGTTCACGTGAGAAATAGGCTCCCAGGCTGATCTCTAAAACCATGATACATCTGACATGTGCATTCTCATTTTCAGAGAGACACATAACCAGTGTACACGAATGTAGATGTCACAGAGGGAATACGGATTAGATGAATGTGAGGGGAGGGGGAGAAACGCGTGCACGCAGACGCACGTACACACACGCGCGGACAAGCCAGACACGTACACACACAGTGTGTCCCACAGTATCAGACACAAACTCACACAGTATGTCCCACAGTATCAGACACAAACTCACACAGTGTGTCCCACAGTATCCCACAGTATCAGACACAGTGTGTCCCACAGTATTCCACAGTATCAGACACAGTGTGTCCCACAGTATCAGACACAAACTCACACAGTGTGTCCCACAGTATCAGACACAAACTCACACTGTGTGTCCCACAGTATCCCACAGTATCAGATACGAACTCACACTGTGTGTCCCACAGTATCAGATACGAACTCACACTGTGTGTCCCACAGTATCCCACAGTATCAGACACATTGTGTCCCACAGTATCAGATACGAACTCACACTGTGTGTCCCACAGTATCCCACAGTATCAGACACATTGTGTCCCACAGTATCAGATACGAACTCACACTGTGTGTCCCACAGTATCCCACAGTATCAGACACAGTGTGTCCCACAGTATCAGACACGGACACACACAGTGTGTCCCATAGTATCAGACACAAACTCACACAGTGTGTCCCACAGTATCCCACAGTATCAGACACAGTGTGTCCCACAGTATCAGACACGGACACACACAGTGTGTCCCACAGTATCAGACACAAACTCACACAGTGTGTCCCACAGTATCCCACAGTATCAGACACAGTGTGTCCCACAGTATTCCACAGTATCAGACACAGTGTGTCCCACAGTATCAGACACAAACTCACACAGTGTGTCCCACAGTATCCCACAGTATCAGACACAGTGTGTCCCACAGTATCAGACACAAACTCACACAGTGTGTCCCACAGTATCAGACACAAACTCACACTGTGTGTCCCACACAACAGTGTGTCCCACACAGACACGGAACACTGTGTGTCCCACAGTATCAGATACAGTGTGTCCCACAGTAACTATCACACTGTGTGTCCCACAGTATCAGACACAAACTCACACTGTGTGTCCCACAGTATCAGACACAAACTCACACAGTGTGTCCCACAGTATCAGACACAAACTCACACTGTGTGTCCCACAGTATCAGATACGAACTCACACTGTGTGTCCCACAGTATCCCACAGTATCAGATACGAACTCACACTGTGTGTCCCACAGTATCAGATACGAACTCACACTGTGTGTCCCACAGTATCCCACAGTATCAGACACATTGTGTCCCACAGTATCAGATACGAACTCACACTGTGTGTCCCACAGTATCCCACAGTATCAGACACAGTGTGTCCCACAGTATCAGACACGGACACACACAGTGTCTGCTCTGACTCGAACCACAATGTACACTTAGTGGTTGCTACCATCTTCACTCTGTCGGTCTACGTGCGTGCACGTGGGTGGAGTGGTATTTTTGGAGCAGCGGACACCTTTTGGTAACATGATATCCTCGCCGGTCCCACTCCCATTCACAAGGGGGCGATAGCACCGCTTTTCATTTCTGTCTTTTCAATTTGTGAAAAGAGAGTCAGTTGCCTTCTCAGTTGCCTTCTCTTGCTAGCTGGCAGCCTGGCAAATTGGATTTAGCCTGGTTAAAAACATAGCAAGCTAGCTAGCCTTTTTAGCTGACGTGAAATTCTACTGTTATTCTACTTGCCGGTGTAACCTAAAACAGAATCCCAGTTTGATATGCCGCTTGTGTATTCTTTCCCATATCAGATAAGATATTACTTTATCAAGTTTTGTTCACGGTGTAAAAAAGCTCACGGCTAGCTAGTTGGCTACAGTAGGTTCTGCCAGGTAACAATGGTGGATTCTTGTTGTTTGGTTTACTGTTCGAACAGTCGCTGAGAATATACTTGGTTATCAATGCAAAAATAGGCTACTTTGATCAATAGCCTAGCAACAACACTGCCCCCGCGGCCGCCGAAGGAATGATACGGCGTGTCTACATTGTTAGGAAGCAAAAAACTATGTTGAGTGTCGGAGCGTATTACAAGGTGCCACCCCAAAAAATACATCGCAACACTCCGAATCTTGTGTCTGCTTAGAGCTTGTGGTAAGCTTTAGTCTCTCAAGCTCAGAGCTGAGGGTTCGTGGTGTCTCTAATGGCCTGTTTGTGTGTGTGTGTGTGTGTGTGTGTGTGTGTGTGTGTGTGTGTGTGTGTGTGTGTGTGTGTGTGTGTGTGTGTGTGTGTGTGTGTGTGTGTGTGTGTGTGTGTGTGTGTGTGTGAGATAGAGGCCTGTGTTGAATACCCTGTGTTCACAGTGTGCTGTGTAAACCTCAAACATCTCCTCCAGCCCCCCCCCCTTCCCCCCTCTACACCCCCTCCTTCACCTCGTAAAGCATCTGAATCAATTTGCTTTAAAAACACGTTTTTCAGAAACTTATTAGGCGCTTTAGAGATATATTATATACCTTCAGCCGGGGAGGCAGGAAAAATCGCAGGTGCCTCGGCAGCCCATTTCTCCAGCGGAGCAAAACGATGCTGTAGCCCTGTCACTGGGGAGCTGTAAAGCAGGAACACACCTCGCCAGCCCACCGGCCTGCTGCCTGCCGCATTCGCACTGCCGCCCGCCGCCAACGGCACTGAGCGGGCATAAATCAAGATAATTCTCCGCATGCCTTGAACTCCGACCCCGCCACAATTCATTGGGATGTCAACAGCTAGCGGAGAGAGAGAGTGAGAGAGAGAGAAAGAGAGAGAGAGAGAGAGAGAGGGATAAAGGGAGGGAAGGAAGGAAGGAAGGAAGGAAGGAAGGAAGGAAGGAAGGAAGGAAGGAAGGAAGGAAGGAGGAAGAGGAGGAAATAACAGGGGAAAATGGAATGAGAGTTGGTGGAATCCTGCTTCTGAGGGGAGGTGAAGTTACAGATGGAGAGAGGGAGTGGGGGAGGAAGAGACGGAGAAGGAGAGAGGGAGAGGAAAGGAGGAGGGGTGTGTGTTGCGATTAGTCACCATCCAGATTGAGGCCCCATTGCATCTAAATGGTCTCTCTTTATGAACCATTTATCTTGTGCTCAGGCCATTTTCATTACACCCAAAACAGGTTGGGAGCTACCAGCTGGATGATACTGCATAGTGGGAAATTAATAACCCTCCATCTCTGCCTTACTTTCCCTTCACCCATCTCACATCCCTCCCCTCCCCTCCCCACTATATTCTATACACTATGTCCAGTACCCCAACCCCCACTTTCTCTGAGGGTCCTGCATGTATGAGTTGGAAGACATTTGCTTATGGCGGCTTTGTTGCTATTTGCATCTCTGCATCCCTGGCAGTCATTCAATTTATCAAGTCTCTTAGCCTTTGCACCCCCCTCGTCCCCCGTTCTCCCCCCTCCCCCGTTCTTCCCCCTCCTCCCCCATTTCCACTTTCCTAACACAAACAATTCATCCTGAGCATTTAAAATTCTCCCAGCGCCCTGACACACCGTGATGCTGCTGCCGGGAGCCAGCCAGCCGCCGAAGGAGAGAGAGGAGGAGAGAGAGAGAGAGAGGGGGGGAGAGAGAGCGAGAGAGAGAGAGAGAGATAGAGAGAGGGGGAGAGAGAGCGAGAGAGAGAGAGAGAGAGAGAGAGAGAGAGAGAGAGAGAGAGAGAGAGAGAGAGAGAGAGAGAGAGAGAGAGGAGAGAGAGAGAGAGGGGGGAGAGAGAGAGAGAGAGAGAGAGAGAGAGAGAGAGAGAGAGAGAGAGAGAGAGAGAGAGAGAGAGAGAGAGAGAGAGGGAGTGAGAGAGAGAGAGACAGGGGAGAGAGAGAGAGAGACAGAGAGGGAGAGAGAGAGAGCGAGAGAGGGAGAGGGGGAGGGAGAGAGAGAGAGAGAGAAAGAGGGGAGAGAGAGAGAGAGAGAGAGAGAGAGAGAGAGAGAGAGAGAGAGAGAGAGAGAGAGAGAGAGAGAGAGAGAGAGAGACAGAGAGGGAGAGAGAGAGAGCGAGAGAGAGAGAGGGGGAGGGAGAGAGAGAGAGAGAAAGAGGGGGAGAGAGAGAAAGAGAGAGAGAGAGAGAGAGAGAGAGAGAGAGAGAGAGAGAGAGAGAGAGAGAGAGAGAGAGAGGGCACATAGAATGAGGGAGTGAGAGACAGAGAAGGAGAATATAGTATATGGAATGAAAGAAAATGAGAGACTGAAACAGCACTAGACAGGGAGAGCGAGAGAGAAAGAGAGTAGAGCTTTTATTAATTCCCCTGTCCTTATTTCTTCCTTTTAACGTAGAAGAAGTGGAGGAACTGACCCCCAGGTCTCTTAAAGAATGCCTGGAGCCTGGCGGAGAAAAGGAGGAGGCAGGAGAGCCGTTATTAAATACGTGCCTAGATGGCTTGCACCAGGGAGGAAGGAAAGAATAGGGGGTACTTCAAAATGGCCTCTCCAAAGAGTACTGTCTCACATGAGAACCATTCAGCACTGGGCTGGCTTGTTGAGCTGAGCGTCGGTGAGGAGAGAGAGGGGCTGAGATATGGCCTCTCCAAAGTGTACTGTCTCACATGAGAACCATTCAGCTCTGGGCTGGCTTGTTGAGCTGAGCGTCGGTGAGGAGAGAGAGGGGCTGAGATATGGGCCGATGTGACAGCGGTGACACACATTAAAGAGGGACAGCATTACAGCATATTAATGGCTGCCGTCAGCTAACAGGAAGAAGAGGGAATTAGCCCGTTACTGTTGCTAGAGAGACATACATCTTTAACCCACTGGTTGATAAGGAATTAGAGGATTAATGAAGGCTACATACAGTACAGTAACACATGCTGACCTGTGCAAACACTAGTTAGCTAGTGTTTTTAGTCTATTTATAAAGAGGGCTAATTAATATTGTATTGTTGTCATTTTCAGAGGGAAAATAAAGTAAAGGTTGACATGGTAACAAATGGTGAGCTTATTTTCACCCATGTATGTAATTGGATAGGAAACCTCTCTTACCTCTCCTATAAAACAGTTGTTAAGGCTGTGTAAGGGAGGCGAAGACAGGTGCAGAAGAGCAGAGTAGAGTAAACAGGCACACTTTTATTCCGGTCCAAAAAAAAATCTAAGTGCCCAAAAAACACGGAACATGAATACAGAAGTATACATACACCATTAACAATAAACAACTACACACAAAGACATGGAGGGGAACGGAGGACTAAATACATGCAGTGTGATTATGGAAAGAGAACCAGGTGTGTATGAAACAAGACAAAACAAATGGATATGTGAAGAATGGAGCGGCGATGGCTAGAAAGCCGGTGACGTCGATCGCCGAACGAACAAGGAGCCGACTTTGGCGGAAGTCGTGACAACAGTGGTATATTAATGTCTATTAAACAAAATATAAAGAGTTCCAATTATTGTATTGGACTATATACAAACGTTTTTGAGTTAGAAATGTTAGATCTGTTCTATGTGCGCTGGTTTTAAGTTTGTTTTTTGAGTCTTTTACTTTCGTTTTTTGTACTCCTGCTTCAAACAGCTGAAAATACAATATGTTGGTTTATGGTACAATGATTCTCTACACTATACTTGCTTATTTTGTCACATAAACTGAAATTAGTCGAACTATTCGAATTTTAGCAGCGAGGAAATGACGGAGCGATTTCTGCATAGTGCACCTTTAATGTGAAAATCTAAATGTACCGATTTTAAGGTTGTGTCATTCGATTTGGGGTCGGGTGGAGTCGACAGAAATTCGGCTGAAAAAAATGTGGTCCCCAGAAATTTTGGTGAACAAAATAGAGGTACCTGCTAAAAACAGTTTGAATACCAGTGTGTGAAAAGGTGCAATGCATTATTCATAAACTGCAGAACCTCTGATTGCTGTTTCCGTCTTGATTAGTCCGATCAAATATGCAACGATGGCCAGTCTGGAGCATTTCCCTTTAATTTCTCTATAACTGTGTAATGTGTGATCACTGTAAAAGGACGAGGGGACAGTAAACCAAGGAAACAGAGGAGTAGGCCCCTCACTGTCCCTCTCTTACTATGTCATCCACACTGATATACAATATAGAATCTCCCACATTGAAACCTCTCTCTCAATGACATCATGCCCAGGGCCATTCACCATCGCCGGCCCCACAGTTCGCCCACGGTCATGAATCAATTTAACCATAAGCTTTTATCTAAAGCAACTTGAAAATCATCGACCCCCAGTTAAACACAGCAACGTAAAGTAGGAGGAGGAGGAGTGTGTGTGTATGTGTGAGCAGAGAGTTCAGCGTGCCTAGGGGCATAGCAGTATTAAATTTGAACCCATGACCCCCAGCACCTCAGAGGTCCTGGGCCCAGTGCATTGTGATTGGACGAGGCGTGCTCCGTGGAGAACGGGCTCAGAGGGTCCAGGGCCTGCCCAGGCTGCCAGGGATCCAGTGGGGATAGAGGGGGCCGAGGTCTGGCCCCTCTCTGCATCCTCCAGACTGACCCCTCCATCACATCATGGCTCCCATCCTATAGCGACCCTCAGGCTATCAGCACCGTGCTGCTGCTACTGCTGCCGCTGCTGCTGCTGCTGCCGCTGCTCACATAAACAAAGAGGGGGAAACTGTTTCTGAGACTTTTCTAAAATAACTGACAGAGGGAGGGAAAGAGAGAGGGAGAGCAAGAGAAAGAGAGCGAGAGAGAGAGAGAGAGAGAGAGAGAGAGAGAGAGAGAGAGAGAGAGAGAGAGAAGAGAAAGAGGAAGAGAGCGAGAAAGAGAGAGAGAGAGAGAGAGAGAGAGAGAGAGAGAGAGAGAGAGAGAGAGAGAGAGAGAGAGAGAGGGAGAGAAAGAGGAAGAGAGCGAGAAAGAGAGAGAGAGAGAGAGAGAGAGAGAGAGAGAGAGAGAGGAAGAGAAAGAGACGAGAAAGAGAGAGAGAGAGAAAGAGAGAGAGAGAGAGAGAAAGAGAGAAAGAGAGAAAGAGAGAAAGAGCAGCGAGAAAAGGGCATGGATGACATCGCAAAAAATATGGCCTCTCTGTTGATGCTGAGGAGTGACTTCAGTGGGGGACCTTCTGTTCCTTTCCCAGAGAGGAGCTACTCTACAGGGAGGCTCTCTCTCATATCAATATCACTGCTACTGCTTTCACTCTCTCCTTCTCTCTCCCGCGCCAGGGGAACAGGTTAAAAGGCCCTCTGAGCACACAGGACTCCACTTTTATGAATCATGCAACTGAAGATGAAGAGAGTGAAATAAAAATGAAGAAGAGAAAAATGCTTTGGAGGAGGGGAGAGGAGGGGGGGGGGAGAAAGGGGGTGGGGGTCCCCGAGATTCAAAGACACAAGCCTGTGAGGGTCGATGGTCACTGCTCTTCTCTGCACAACACACCACCACCAACCCCAGCTATCTATAGACAGTCATAGACATTGTATTGATCTAACTGTCTGACAGGAAGTCCAATAAACTTTATTGAACACTTTAGCTAGAGCCAGTACGATCCAGACAATATAACCTCCAGCAGCAGCTCATTTTGGCTGTCGTATTCATCCTCTTGGAGAGGCTTTTTAAGGCCGTAATAATATGATGACCTCATCAGGACAAACTCTGGGCCCTATAGTCAGAGCTATAGCTATACGCATCCTATAGTTATCATCTAGGATATAATATCTTATCAGGTCACGTCATGTGGTCAGACAAAAACTAAGTGGTTCCATGAAAATGTAACACCTAAATCCCTGTGAATTACTATGGACCAGGTGCTCTGTGCTGGTCTGAAGTATCAGTGTAGCTTTATGGGCCTGATTTTACAGTACCTGTACGTGGCGTAACACAGTCCTCCCTAATGCCCCTCGCTCCATTTCTACATCACTGAACAATTTCCACAGCTGTACGCCGGATTACTTCCTGCAAATGGGAGAGGAAATGTAATTCCACTTTCCGGCGGGAACCTTTTTACGAGCGTTTCTACACAGGTGTGTAGAAAGGAGAGAAAGCCTTAATGGAGTTATGCAAATGGACCAACGCTACATAATCCCCGGGATATAAGTATTTCACCAGAGATGAGAGTTGAACAGCTGTGTACGACAGAGATCCATGCACCCTACCCGTACACAGACTTCTAAATATTGTATTTAATTTTGTTGTGTGAATCGAGTTTTCTGTGTCAGTATCAGTCATTCTCTGTTTTCTGCATTTCAATTATTGATATTTTCCCAGCCGGTAAATTCGATTCTGTTATATAGCTTTGTGTGTAGGTGTACCGTGTGTACAGGATGTATGCTATGTATTCTGTTATATAGCTATATGTGTAGGTGTACCGTGTGTACAGAATGCATGTTATTTATTCTGTTATATAGCTATATGTATAGGTGTACCGTATGTACAGAATGCATGTTATTTATTCTGTTATATAGCTATATGTATAGGTGTACCGTATGTACAGAATGCATGCTATTTATTCTGTTATATAGCTTTGTGCGTAGGTGTACCGTGTGTACAGAATGCATGTTATTTATTCTGTTATATAGCTATATGTGTAGGTGTACCGTATGTACAGAATGCATGTTATTTATTCTGTTATATAGCTATATGTGTAGGTGTACCGTATGTACAGAATGCATGTTATTTATTCTGTTATATAGCTATGTGTGTAGGTGTACCGTATGTACAGAATGCATGTTATTTATTCTGTTATATAGCTATATGTGTAGGTGTACTATAGAATGCATGTTATTTATTCTGTTATATAGCTATATGTGTAGGTGTACCGTATGTACAGAATGCATGTTATTTATTCTGTTATATAGCTATATGTGTAGGTGTACCGTATGTACAGAATGCATGCTATTTATTCTGTTATATAGCTATATGTATAGGTGTACCGTATGTACAGAATGCATGCTATTTATTCTGTTATATAGCTATGTGTGTAGGTGTACCGTGTGTACAGAATGTATGCTATGTATTCTGTTATATAGCTATATGTGTAGGTGTACCGTGTGTACAGAATGCATGTTATTTATTCTGTTATATAGCTATATGTGTAGGTGTACCGTATGTACAGAATGCATGTTATTTATTCTGTTATATAGCTATATGTATAGGTGTACCGTATGTACAGAATGCATGCTATTTATTCTGTTATATAGCTTTGTGTGTAGGTGTACCGTGTGTACAGAATGCATGTTATTTATTCTGTTATATAGCTATATGTGTAGGTGTACCGTATGTACAGAATGCATGTTATTTATTCTGTTATATAGCTATATGTGTAGGTGTACCGTATGTACAGAATGCATGTTATTTATTCTGTTATATAGCTATATGTGTAGGTGTACCGTATGTACAGAATGCATGCTATTTATTCTGTTATATAGCTATATGTATAGGTGTACCGTATGTACAGAATGCATGCTATTTATTCTGTTATATAGCTATGTGTGTAGGTGTACCGTGTGTACAGAATGCATGCTATTTATTCTGTTATATAGCTATATGTATAGGTGTACCGTGTGTACAGAATGCATGCTATTTATTCTGTTATATAGCTATGTGTGTAGGTGTACCGTGTGTACAGAATGCATGTTATTTATTCTGTTATATAGCTATA
>NC_060193.1:54462495-54484995 GCF_021184085.1 Oncorhynchus gorbuscha
GAGAGAGGAAGTGATAGAAGGGGTAAATAAGAGAGAGGAAGTGATAGAAGGGGTAAATAAGAGAGAGGAAGTGATAGACGAAGGGGTGAATAAGAGAGAGGAAGTGATAGAAGGGGTAAATAAGAGAGAGGAAGTGATAGAAGGGGTAAATAAGAGAGAGGAAGTGATAGAAAAAGGGGTGAATAAAAGAGAGGAAGTGATAGAAGAAGGGGTAAATAAGAGAGAGGAAGTGGTAGAAGAAGGGGTAAATAAGAGAGAGGAAGTGATAGAAGGAGTAAATAAGAGAGAGGAAGTGATAGAAGAAGGGGTAAATAAGAGAGAGGAAGTGATAGAAGGGGTAAATAAGAGGGAGGAAGTGATAGAAGAAGGGGTGAATAAGAGAGAGGAAGTGATAGAAGGGGTAAATAAGAGAGAGGAAGTGATAGAAGGGGTAAATAAGAGAGAGGAAGTGATAGAAGAAGGGGTGAATAAGAGAGAAGAAGTGATAGAAGAAGGGGTGAATAAGAGAGAAGAAGTGATAGAAGAATGGGTAAATAAGAGAGAGGAAGTGATAGAAGGGGTAAATAAGAGGGAGGAAGTGATAGAAGGGGTAAATAAGAGAGAGGAAGTGATAGAAGGGGTAAATAAGAGAAAGGAAGTGATTGAAGAAGGGGTGAATAAGAGAGAGGAAGTGATAGAAGAAGGGGTGAATAAGAGAGAGGAAGTGATAGAAGAAGGGGTGAATAAGAGAGAGAAGAAGTGATAGAAGAATGGGTAAATAAGAGAGAGAAGTGATAGAAGAAGGGTAAATAAGAGGGAGGAAGTGATAGAAGGGTGTAAATAAGAGAGAGGAAGTGATAGAAGAAGGGGTAAATAAGAGAGAGGAAGTGATAGAAGAAGGTGTAAATAAGAGAGAGGAAGTGATAGAAGAAGGGGTAAATAAGAGGGAGGAAGTGATAGAAGAAGGTGTAAATAAGAGAGAGGAAGTGATAGAAGAAGGGGTAAATAAAAGAGAGGAAGTGATCGAAGAAGGGGTGAATAAGAGAGAGGAAGTGATAGAAGAAGGGGTAAATAAGAGAGAGGAAGTGATAGAAGAAGGGGTAAATAAGAGAGAGAAAGTGATAGAAGAAGGGGTAAATAAGAGAGAGAGAGTGATAAAAGAAGGGGTAAATAAGAGAGAGGAAGTGATAGAAGGGGGAAAGATGAGAGAAGAAGTGATAGAAGAAGGGGTAAAAAAGAGAGAGGAAGTGATAGAAGAAGGGGTAAATAAGAGAGAGGAAGTGATCGAAGAAGGGGTGAATAAGAGAGAGCAAGTGATAGAAGAAGGTGTAAATAAGAGAGAGGAAGTGATAGAAGAAGGGGTAAATAAGAGGGAGGAAGTGATAGAAGAAGGTGTAAATAAGAGAGAGGAAGTGATAGAAGAAGGGGTAAATAAGAGAGAGGAAGTGATCGAAGAAGGGGTGAATAAGAGAGAGGAAGTGATAGAAGGGGTAAATAAGAGAGAGGAAGTGATAGAAGGGGTAAATAAAAGAGAGGAAGTGATAGAAGAAGGGGTAAATAAGAGAGATGAAGTGATAGAAGAAGGGGTAAATAAAAGAGAGGAAGTGATAGAAGAAGGGTTGAATAAGAGAGAGGAAGTGATAGAAGGGGTGAATAAGAGAGAGGAAGTGATAGAAGGGGTAAATAAGAGAGAGGAAGTGATAGAAGGGGTAAATAAGAGAGAGGAAGTGATCGAAGAAGGGGTGAATAAGAGAGAGGAAGTAATAGAAGGGGTGAATAAGAGAGAGCAAGTGATAGAAGAAGGGGTAAATAAGAGAGAGGAAGTGATAGAAGGGGTAAATAAGAGAGAGGAAGTGATCGAAGAAGGGGTGAATAAGAGAGAGGAAGTGATAGAAGGGGTGAATAAGAGAGAGGAAGTTATAGAAGGGGTGAATAAAAGAGAGGAAGTGATAGAAGGGGTAAATAAGAGAGATGAAGTGATAGAAGAAGGGGTGAATAAAAGAGAGGAAGTGATAGAAGGGGTAAATAAGAGAGAGGAAGTGATAGAATGGGTAAATAAGAGAGAGGAAGTGATAGAAGGGGTGAATAAGAGAGAGGAAGTGATAGAAGGGGTGAATAAGAGAGAGGAAGTGATAGAAGAAGGGGCGAATAAAAGAGAGGAAGTGATAGAAGGGGTTTATAAGAGAGAGGAAGTAATAGAAGAAGGGGTGAATAAGAGAGAGGAAGTGATAGAAAGGGTGAACAACAGAGAGGAAGTGATGGAAGAAGGGGTGAATAAGAGAGAGGAAGTGATAGAAGAAGGGGTGAATAAGAGAGGGGAAGTGATAGAAGAAGGGGTGAATAAGAGAGATTAAGTGATAGAAGGGGTGAATAAGAGAGAGGAAGTGATCGAAGAAGGGGTGAATAAGAGAGATTAAGTGAGAGAAGGGGTGACTAAGAGAGAGGAAGTGATCGAAGGGGTGAATAAGAGAGAGGAAGTGATCGAAGAAGGGGTGAATAAGAGAGAGGAAGTGATCGAAGAAGGGGTGAATAAGAGAGAGGAAGTGATAGAAGAAGGGGTGAATAAGAGAGGGGAAGTGATAGAAGAAGGGGTGAATAAGAGAGATTAAGTGATAGAAGGGGTGAATAAGAGAGAGGAAGTGATCGAAGAAGGGGTGAATAAGAGAGATTAAGTGAGAGAAGGGGTGACTAAGAGAGAGGAAGTGATCGAAGAAGGGGTGAATAAGAGAGAGGAAGTGATAGAAGAAGGGGTGAATAAGAGAGGGGAAGTGATAGAAGAAGGGGTGAATAAGAGAGATTAAGTGATAGAAGGGGTGAATAAGAGAGAGGAAGTGATCGAAGAAGGGGTGAATAAGAGAGATTAAGTGAGAGAAGGGGTGACTAAGAGTGTCATGCAGGTGAAAGAGGACCCAAAAGCGACTTGGCGAAAACAGAGTCTTTAATCCAGTAAAGTGAATACAATCAAAAAAACACAACTTTCACTCGAAATGACGAGGACAAACTGGAGACTCGATCTTGAACAGCAGGTGAACAGCAGGTTGCCTCGGGAAGGCACTTGAACCAGACAGACTCAGACACCTGCTCACCACGCAGCATCTGAGGAAAACACGACACGACAGGGCGATACACAAACACAGCACGGTGAAATCTAGACAAGGAACCGACAGGACAGGAACGGAACACAAAGGAAGAAATAGGGACTCTAATCAGGGGAAAAGGATCGGGAACAGGTGTGGGAAGACTAAATGATGATTAGGGGAATAGGAACAGCTGGGAGCAGGAACGGAACGATAGAGAGAAGAGAGAGCGAGAGAGTGAGAGAGGGAGGGGGAGAGAGAGGGATAGAAAGAGGGAAAGAACCTAATAAGACCAGCAGAGGGAAACGAATAGAATGGGAAGCACAGGGACAAGACAAGACAATAAATGACAAAACATGACAGTACCCCCCCACTCACCGAGCGCCTCCTGGCGCACTCGAGGAGGAATCCTGGCGGCAACGGAGGAAATCATCGATGAGTGAACGGTCCAGCACGTCCCGAGACGGAACCCAACTCCTCTCCTCAGGACCGTAACCCTCCCAATCCACTAAGTATTGGTGACCCCGTCCCGAGAACGCATGTCCATGATCTTATGTACCTTGTAAATAGGTGCGCTCTCGACAAGGACGGGAGGGGGAGGGAAGACGAACGGGGTGCGAAGAAAGGGCTTAACACAGGAGACATTGAAGACAGGATGGACGCGACGAAGATGTCGCGGAAGAAGCAGTCGCACAGCGACAGGATTGACGACCTGGGAGACACGGAACGGACCAATGAACCGCGGAGTCAACTTACGAGAAGCTGTCGTAAGAGGAAGGTTGCGAGTGGAAAGCCACACTCTCTGGCCGCAACAATACCTTGGACTCTTAATCCTGCGTTTATTGGCGGCTCTCACAGTCTGTGCCCTGTAACGGCAAAGTGCAGACCTCACCCTCCTCCAGGTGCGCTCACAACGTTGGACAAACGCTTGAGCGGAGGGAACGCTGGACTCGGCAAGCTGGGAAGAGAACAGAGGAGGCTGGTAACCCAGACTACTCTGAAACGGAGATAACCCGGTAGCAGACGAAGGAAGCGAATTGTGAGCGTATTCTGCCCAGGGGAGCTGTTCTGCCCAAGACGCAGGGTTTCTGAAAGAAAGGCTGCGTAGTATGCGACCAATCGTCTGATTGGCCCTCTCTGCTTGACCGTTAGACTGGGGATGAAACCCGGAAGAGAGACTGACGGACGCACCAATCAAACGACAGAACTCCCTCCAAAACTGTGACGTGAATTGCGGGCCTCTGTCTGAAACGGCGTCTAACGGGAGGCCATGAATTCTGAATACATTCTCGATAATGATTTGTGCCGTCTCCTTAGCGGAAGGAAGTTTAGCGAGGGGAATGAAATGTGCCGCCTTAGAGAACCTATCGACAACCGTAAGAATCACAGTCTTCCCCGCAGACAAAGGCAGACCGGTAATGAAGTCTAGGGCGATGTGAGACCATGGTCGAGAAGGAATGGGGAGCGGTCTGAGACGACCGGCAGGAGGAGAGTTACCCGACTTAGTCTGCGCGCAGTCCGAACAAGCAGCCACGAAACGGCGCGTGTCACGCTCCTGAGTCGGCCACCAAAAGCGCTGGCGAATAGACGCAAGAGTGCCTCGAACACCGGGATGACCAGCTAACTTGGCAGAGTGAGCCCACTGAAGAACAGCCAGACGAGTGGAAACAGGAACGAAAAGGAGGTTACTAGGACAAGCGCGCGGCGACGCAGTGTGCGTGAGTGCTTGCTTAACCTGTCTTTCAATTCCCCAGACTGTTAACCCGACAACACGCCCATAAGGAAGAATCCCCTCGGGATCAGTAGAAGCCACAGAAGAACTAAACAGACGGGATAAGGCATCAGGCTTGGTGTTCTTGCTACCCGGACGGTAAGAAATCACAAACTCGAAACGAGCGAAAAACAACGCCCAACGAGCTTGACGGGCATTAAGTCGTTTGGCAGAACGGATGTACTCAAGGTTCTTCTGGTCTGTCCAAACGACAAAAGGAACGGTCGCCCCCTCCAACCACTGTCGCCATTCGCCTAGGGCTAAGCGGATGGCGAGCAGTTCACGGTTACCCACATCATAGTTGCGCTCAGATGGCGACAGGCGATGAGAAAAATAAGCGCAAGGATGAACCTTATCGTCAGACTGGAAGCGCTGGGATAGAATGGCTCCCACGCCTACCTCTGAAGCGTCAACCTCGACAATGAATTGTCTAGTGACGTCAGGAGTAACGAGGATAGGAGCGGACGTAAAACGTTCTTTTAGAAGATCAAAAGCTCCCTGGGCGGAACCGGACCACTTAAAACACGTCTTGACAGAAGTAAGAGCTGTGAGAGGGGCAGCAACTTGACCGAAATTACGAATGAAACGCCGATAGAAATTAGCGAAACCTAAAAGCGCTGCAACTCGACACGTGACCTTGGAACGGGCCAATCACTGACAGCTTGGACCTTAGCGGAATCCATCTGAATGCCTTCAGCGGAAATAACGGAACCGAGAAAAGTAACGGAGGAGACATGAAAAGAGCACTTCTCAGCCTTTACGTAGAGACAATTCTCTAAAAGGCGCTGTAGAACACGTCGAACGTGCTGAACATGAATCTCGAGTGACGGAGAAAAAATCAGGATATCGTCAAGATAGACAAAAACAAAGATGTTCAGCATGTCTCTCAGAACATCATTAACTAATGCCTGAAAAACAGCTGGCGCATTGGCGAGACCAAACGGCAGAACCCGGTACTCAAAATGCCCTAACGGAGTGTTAAACGCCGTTTTCCACTCGTCCCCCTCTCTGATGCGCACGAGATGGTAAGCGTTACGAAGGTCCAACTTAGTAAAGCACCTGGCTCCCTGCAGAATCTCGAAGGCTGATGACATAAGGGGAAGCGGATAACGATTCTTAACCGTTATGTCATTCAGCCCTCGATAATCCACGCAGGGGCGCAGAGTACCGTCCTTCTTCTTAACAAAAAGAACCCCGCCCCGGCCGGAGAGGAAGAAGGCACTATGGTACCGGCGTCAAGAGACACAGACAAATAATCCTCGAGAGCCTTACGTTCGGGAGCCGACAGAGAGTATAGTCTACCCCGAGGAGGAGTGGTCCCCGGAAGGAGATCAATACTACAATCATACGACCGGTGAGGAGGAAGGGAGTTGGCTCGGGATCGACTGAAGACCGTGCGCAGATCATGATATTCCTCCGGCACTCCTGTCAAATCGCCAGGTTCCTCCTGAGAAGTAGGGACAGAAGAAACGGGAGGGATGGCAGACATTAAACACTTCACATGACAAGAAACGTTCCAGGATAGGATAGAATTACTAGACCAATTAATAGAAGGATTATGACATACTAGCCAGGGATGACCCAAAACAACAGGTGTAAACGGTGAACGAAAAATCAAAAAAGAAATAGTCTCACTGTGGTTACCAGATACTGTGAGGGTTAACGGTAGTGTCTCAAATCTGATACTGGGAAGATGACTACCATCTAAGGCGAACATGGGCGTAGGCTTCTCTAACTCTCTGAAAGGAATGTCATGTTTCCGAACCCATGCTTCGTCCATGAAACAACCCTCAGCCCCAGAGTCTATCAAGGCACTACATGTAGCACCCGAACCGGTCCAGCGTAGATGGACCGACAAAGTAGTACAGGATCTTGATGGAGAGACTTGAGTAGTTGCGCTCACCTGTAGCCCTCCGCTTACAGATGAGCTCTGGCTTTTACTGGACATGAATTAACAAAATGTCCAGCAACTCCGCAATAGAGGCACAGGCGGTTGGTGATCCTCCGTTCCCTCTCCTTAGTCGAGATGCGAATCCCTCCCAACTGCATGGGCTCAGTCTCTGAGCCAGAGGAGGGAGATGGTTGCGATGCGGAGCAGGGAAACACCGTTGATGCGAGCTCTCTTCCACGAGCCCGGTGACGAAGATCTACCCGTCGTTCTATGCGGATGGCGAGAGCAATCAAAGAGTCCACATCTGAAGGAACCTCCCGGGAGAGAATCTCATCCTTAACCACTGCGTGGAGTCCCTCCAGAAAACGAGCGAGCAGCGCCGGCTCGTTCCACTCACTAGAGGCAGCAAGAGTGCGAAACTCAATAGAATAATCCGTTATGGACCGTTCACCTTGGCATAAGGAAGCCAGGGCCCTAGAAGCCTCCCTACCAAAAACTGAACGGTCAAAAACCCGAATCATCTCCTCTTTAAAGTTCTGGAACTTGTTAGAGCAATCAGCCCTTGCCTCCCAGATAGCTGTGCCCCATTCTCGAGCCCGGCCAGTAAGGAGTGAAATGACGTAAGCAACCCGAGCTCTCTCTCTAGAGTATGTGTTGGGTTGGAGAGAGAACACAATCTCACACTGCGTGAGAAAGGAGCGGCACTCAGTGGGCTGCCCGGAGTAGCAAGGTGGGTTATTAACCCTAGGTTCTGGAGGCTCGGCAGGCCAGGAAGTAACAGGTGGCACGAGACGTAGACTCTGGAACTGTCCAGAGAGGTCGGAAACCTGAGCGGCCAGGTTCTCCACGGCATGGCGAGCAGCAGACAATTCCTGCTCGTGTCTGCCGAGCATGGCTCCTTGGATCTCGACGGCAGTGTAACGAGCGTCTGAAGTCGCTGGGTCCATTCCTTGGTCGGTTCCTTCTGTCATGCAGGTGAAAGAGGACCCAAAAGCGACTTGGCGAAAACAGAGTCTTTAATCCAGTAAAGTGAATACAATCAAAAAAACACAACTTTCACTCGAAATGACGAGGACAAACTGGAGACTCGATCTTGAACAGCAGGTGAACAGCAGGTTGCCTCGGGAAGGCACTTGAACCAGACAGACTCAGACACCTGCTCACCACGCAGCATCTGAGGAAAACACGACACGACAGGGCGATACACAAACACAGCACGGTGAAATCTAGACAAGGAACCGACAGGACAGGAACGGAACACAAAGGAAGAAATAGGGACTCTAATCAGGGGAAAAGGATCGGGAACAGGTGTGGGAAGACTAAATGATGATTAGGGGAATAGGAACAGCTGGGAGCAGGAACGGAACGATAGAGAGAAGAGAGAGCGAGAGAGTGAGAGAGGGAGGGGGAGAGAGAGGGATAGAAAGAGGGAAAGAACCTAATAAGACCAGCAGAGGGAAACGAATAGAATGGGAAGCACAGGGACAAGACAAGACAATAAATGACAAAACATGACAAAGAGAGAGGAAGTGATCGAAGGGGTGAATAAGAGAGAGGACCTTCAGTTTGATAGACCATTTGACCTCTCCATATGACTTGTGACATCATTACGAGTCTAACGGTCCATAACACCAGCTTGACTTCCCTTTCCACTGCATGTTATTCAACTGGGCCTGTGTGAAGTTATGATTAACCTTTGTCATTCAATTCTTACAGGTATATTTATATAGAGGCAATAAAATTATATTTTCCTCCAAAATGCCAAAACGCCAGCATAAAATGAATTCATTCTTTATAACTGCATAACTCCAACATATTCCATTGGATCTCCTTATCTGCTCTGGCCTTGTTCAGGGTAATTGCTTAAGCTACAGCTCTAACAGGTCCTCTGGTATATGAAGCCAACTACTGAAGTGTGGCGTCAAGGGAAAAGTCAACTGGATGAGTGTGGACAGAGACAAAAAACCTCCATGGGTGAATGACAGTGAGGGTCTGATGAGCGATAGCACCTAGTGGCTTGGTTATCAAATTATTGACCTTTTCCATAAACATTTCTACCTGCCAGCTCCAGAGGAAGAGGCTTGGTGAGTTATGACAGTCAATGTGTTTCACAGGAGCCTCCTCAGGAATAATAAGCCTTTATGGACTATGTTATAGTGCAGTAAGATTCTCCCTGACAATCCCTCCACTACCCAGCCAAGTGCCACTCCGACAGAGTAATGAACAGCTATTGTGTTACTTCATAAACTTGTCAAGCTCCCTTTTTCATTTTATTTCCAGAGCAAACTGCCTTTTGACGGTGGAGGAGCTGGTACCTGATGCCGTTGCCACTCCAGCCCGGGCCAGGTTCATAAATACATCAGACCCTAAAAAGTGCTGCGCTATTAAAATAGACTCCGATAAAACCTGGATGAAGCCGCTTTCAGTGCTTCAGGTGTGTCAAGTGTGATGTAATATCTTGGTGGCAGGACAGACGTGGGGTGAGGTAGTGACGATAACTGCGGAGAGCACAGACAGACAGAGTAACCCCTGGCCGCTGACTAGCAGCCAATCGGCTCAGACGGCTAAGCTAGTAATGTTACTGGGGAGAGAGGAGCGGATTCAAATCCATCAGATTACTGATCACAACATCCACATCAATCTGCTGCCCTAACTCTCTCTCTCTCTCTCTCTCTCTCTCTCTCTCTCTCTCTCTCTCTCTCTCTCTCTCTCTCTCTCTCTCTCTCTCTCTCTCTCTCTCTCTCTCTCTCTCTCTCTCTCTCTCTCTCTCTGTCTCTCTCTCTTTCTCTCTTTCTGTGTCTGTGTCTGTGTGTGTGTGTGTGTGTGTGTGTGCATGGGGTCCCATACTTTGGTCACACAGCCACAGGTTAGGAAATGAGCTTTCCCTGGTAGGTTCCTGAGACTCACAGAGCATGAAGACTAGAGCTTCCTACCATGGCCTGAGCTGCCCACTCTGGTTTAATCATTACAGAGGAGGAGACACGGAGGGCTGCTCAGTGAGGTCTGCCTCCTGCTGTGAGTGTATGAGCCTGGACTAGAGAGCAGCTGGAGGAATGACTGAGATGCCCTCTAAATCTGCTGAGCTCCCTGAAAAACAACTCGTACTACAGTATCTATGAATTATCATTTCGATATGACTGCGTTCAGTGTTAAAGACTGAATACCTTGAAAATAAAGACAAACCTAAACTTTTTGGGGAAATAAAGGTTTTATCTCTCAGTCACCTGTTACTTCTTCACACACACACACACACACACACACACACACACACACACACACACACACACACACACACACACACACACACACACACACACACACACACACACACACACACACACACACACACACACACACACACACACACACACACACACACACACACACACACACACACACACACACACACACACACACTCTTTCTCTCTCTCTGATGGACAGAGCTCAACATGCAGTAATTGGGGCGTGAGTAACCTGACTCACAGGAAGTGAAGCGTAATTCCATTTCCTCCTCTGGTGATGGAGACCTTTAATGGTCCAGCCTAAGCCTCTGGTTCAGTGCCTCAACGGCTCTGGCCAGCACCCCATCACTCCCAGGAACAGGCCTGGGTGAACACACACACACACACACACACAATTCCTTCACAGATGATAAATAAATTAAATTAAGTTATTATGTGTTATTTTGTTGTAGGATATCAGATTTTCTCTTTACCATATTTGGGAAGGAAAAACTCTGGGTCCTCCTGGCTCAGGTACTGAGTGGTGTCAGTCCCTCAGCCTGGTCTGAAGAGCGCTGGGCTGGGCTGCATGGTGGGCTGAAGGCAGGATGAGGATGACAAAGCGATGTGTTAATTCCCTCTGTAACTTTCCTTATCGTGTCACGTTGGCCATTCATTACCAGCATGTTTTAATTAGCCATTAGTGAACACGTTCTCCATGTCAGAGATATGAGAAGGAGGGGCTCCATCCGTACAGACTGAGGAGTGGTGTTGGTAACTGTGTGTGTGTGTGTGTGTGTGTGTGTGTGTGTGTGTGTGTGTGTGTGTGTGTGTGTGTGTGTGTGTGTGTGTGTGTGTGTGTGTGTGTGTGTGTGTGTGTGTGTGTGTGTGTGTGTGTGTGTGTGTGTGATATAAGGGACACTCCGCCAGAGAACAATTACCAGGAAGGCGGCTGCGTTACGTTGGACCTTCTGATGAACCACTGCTTACTTCTCAGTCGTATCATTGTAGAGAGAGACAACGGGTGTACAGCCACCCCCAACACCACACCCGCTACCAACCCTCCACCCCCTCACACAGTGGACCGCCTACCCTCCCTCCCCCACTCACCCATCTTCGTTGTGCTCCACCATCCAGTAACGTATCCTCTGATTGGTTGTGGCGGTGTTGCGGCTTCGTGCTGGTCAGGATCCGCTGAGGGAGATTAAGGATAATTAGCATGAGCAATAACAACAAATAAACAAACAGAACAGGTCACGGAGAAGTTACTGCCTGCCTCTCCTAATTAACACTGTTTACCAGCTGACACGGTTCAGTCTCAGTAAACACACAGGGCCAGCTACTGGGCACTTAGCAGTCACACACACATGCCCACACTCACACACACACACACACACACACACACACACACACACACACACACACACACACACACACACACACACACACACACACACACACACACACACACACACACACACACACACACACACACACACACACACACACACACACACACACACACACCCATACCTGCCATAACTGAATAAGAGCCAATAGCCAATGAATTTGAGCTCTGGATCTGCAAATATCCATATTTGTGATGAAATTATTGTGAAAGTTTGATTGGCATAGCAGAATGACATTTACCTTGAAGTGTGTGACTGTCTAATACTGAAGGCCTACCCCTGAGAGCTGAGGTCACTCAAAACTGGGCCAAATCAAAGTGATTAAGGGCCTGCAAATCAATAAACGCTTTACTGTATATTAGATTTGCTCAACCTCGTTGGATCACACTAAGTCAGCAGAAAAAAGGAGAGTGAGTTTTAAATGAACTGCGATCCAACCGAGCGCTGGCTAGATTGGACTGTACAGATCTTTAAACAGAACAGATCTTTAAATTTCTGAGGCCCAAAGTAAAAAGAATGGAGTGATCTCTTGATTGAACGGTAAGGACAGATGGAGTCAGCAGCTCGTCCAATCAGCTCCTGGTAAAAGACCTCAGGTTTCTAATGATAAAGTAAGCTATGGTGAGATTTGTTCTCATACCATTTCAGGTAGGTCACAGGAATAACCAGAACAATTGTGTTCTGTGTTTTGAGATTTCTGAAGAAACATAGTGTTCCAGGAACAATCATGCAACATTCTCGGAATACAAGTTGTTTCAGACCATCAAAGCACACTACTAACATTCAAGGAACATAATTCCATAACGATATCTCAGAGAGCTGGACTAGAAACCGCTGCCCTACGTTCTGGGAAGGTTTTGTTGTTATCAGAGATGGTGACACCCGACAAACAGGTCATTACTGCTGGGTAGTGACAATCCTATACTCCTGTTCATTCAGTGGACAGTGACTATCTGTCTGTCTGTCTGTCTGTCTGTCTGTCTGTCTGTCTGTCTGTCTGTCTGTCTGTCTGTCTGTCTGTCTGTCTGTCTGTCTGTCTGTCTGTCTGTCTGTCTGTCTGTCTGTCTGTCTGTCTGTCTGTCTGTCTGTCTGTCTGTCTGTCTGTCTGTCTGTCTGTCTGTCTGTCTGTCTGTCTGTCTGTCTGTCTGTCTGTCTGTCTGTCTGTCTGTCTGTCTGTCTGTCTGTCTGTCTGTCTGTCTGTCTGTCTGTCTGTCTGTCTGTCTGTCTGTCTGTCTGTCTGTCTGTCTGTCTGTCTGTCTGTCTGTCTGTCTGTCTGTCTGTCTGTCTCTCTGTCTGTCTGTCTGTCGGTCTGTCTGTCTGTCTGTCTGTCTGTCTGTCTGTCTGTCTGTCTGTCTGTCTGTCTGTCTGTCTGTCTGTCTGTCTGTCTGTCTGTCTGTCTGTCTGTCTGTCTGTCTGTCTGTCTGTCTGTCTGTCTGTCTGTCTGTCTGTCTGTCCGTTGGTCTTCCTGTCTGACTGTCAGTCAGAGAAATGATGTGAGAATAAACCTGCCATTCGAGACAGACACCCAGCCAGCCAGCCAGTCACGCAGCTATTGTAACTCTACAAAGTAAATGTTTCTGACACACAATAAGGATCTACAGCAAGAACATTCACTCTAACACACAATCCTCTGAAGACAGCAGCGTTTTATTTCTCTGTGTGTGTGTGTGTGTGTGTGTGCTCCTATCAGTAAATAAATAGCTTTCTGGGGACAGTTAGTTGGACTAGTCCAGTGAATACACATGCGTGCACACATATATTCACACACACACACACACACACATACACACACACACACACACACACACACACACACACACACACACACACACACACACACACACACACACACACACACACACACACACACACACACACACACACACACACACACACACACACACACACACACACACACACACACACACACACACACACACACACACACACACGCACACACACACGCGCGCGCACACACGCACACACACACACACATTTCCATGGAGACAATGTGTCCCTTCTTCTTTTATGTTGGTCTGCCAGTAAATGTAAATTGGCGAGAGCGTTTAACCTCTAACCCTCGCTCAGTCCGCCCGCTCCCCAGTCCAGGCTTCTAAAGACCGAACCAGAGAGAATTAGAATCAATTCTGAAAAAACGAAGAAAGGGAAAATAAAGCATTTGAACGTGTTTGAACACAACAGAGCCGAGGTCAAATAAAGTGCATGTGTTTTTCCTCCGTGCCTAAGATAAAAAAGCTCCGCGTGTAAAGAGTTGTGAGGACCGCGGCTGGGCATCGTTGTTTTTGACAGTTCCAGTGGCCAGAATATAGTCTATTATAATGTGACTCTTTGATGTGATCTAATCTAAGAGGGTATAAAGGGAAACCCAATCTGTTTACAGCTTTGATTGGAATTACACAATCAATTACCACCTCCCGCTGAGTCCCAAATGAGCAGGGCCCAAAAGACAGGGGAATTGGTTAAATGTTATTGTTGGGAGGCCATTATCCAACAATCGGCCTGGTTAATGTAAGAAAATGACATTCATTAAAAGCCTCAACAGGAATCTCCCAGAGGGCTGTGCTGCAGCTGACCCCCATTCAGTAGAGGGCTTTGTCTCTGCCGTCCGCTGTGGGGAGGGAAGATCATGTCAAAGACACAGAATGTGGGGAGCACTCTTTTGTAGAGACACTGGCTGCCTCTCTCTCTATGCAAGTGTGTGTGTGTGTGTGTGTGTGTGTGTGTGTGTGTGTGTGTGTGTGTGTGTGTGTGTGTGTGTGTGTGTGTGTGTGTGTGTGTGTGTGTGTGTGTGTGTGTGTGTGTGTGTGTGTGTGTGTGTGTGTGTGTGTGTGTGTGTGTGTAAGAGAGAGAGAGTGAGAGTGAGAGAGCAGGAGAGAGGGTTCATTTCATCATTCTGTGTGTGGGGAGTGTGGGAAGAGAGGGAGTTAGAGAAAGAGAGATAGTCAACTCACATCAAATCAAATTGTATTTGTCACATACACACGGTTAGCAGATGTTAATGTGAGTACAGTATATATATATATATATATATATATATATATATATATATATATATATATATATATATATATATATATATGAGTACAGTATATACATATATGAGATGAGTAATGAGATGAGTAATGTAGGGTATGTAAACAAAGTGGCATAGTTTAAAGAGGCTAGTGATACATGTATTACATAAAGATGCAGTAGATTATATAGAGTACAGTATATACATATACATATGAGATGAGTAATATAGGGTATGTAAACATTATATTAAGTAGCATTGTTTAAAGTGGCTAGTGATATATTTTTTTACATCAATTTCCATCAATTTCCATTGTTAAAGTGGCAGGAGTTGAGTCAGTATGTTGGCAGCAGCCACTCAATGTTAGTGGTGGCTGTATAACAGTCGGATGGCCTTGAGATAGAAGCTGTTTTTCAGTCTCTCGGTCCCTGCTTTGATGCACCTGTACTGATCTCGCCTTCTGGATGATAGTGGGGTGAACAGGCTGTGGCTCGGGTGGTTGTTGTCCTTGATGATCTTTATGTCCTTCCTGTGGCTTCGGGTGGTGTAGGTGTCCTGGAGGGCAGGTAGTTTGCCCCCGGTGATGCGTTGTGCAGAGTTTGGAGGGTTAGGGCAATGTGCAGTGTGGTTGCGATTGCATCGTCTGTGGACCTATTGCGGTAAGCAAATTGGAGTGGGTTTAGGGTGTCAGATAGGGTGGAGGTGATAAAATCCTTGACTAGTCTCTCAAAGCACTTCATGATGACGGAAGTAAGTGCTACGGGGCAGAGAGAGAGTTAAAGAGAGAGATATTTCCCGAGAGCCAACAAACGATACATACCTTGGCCTCAACATCAGCGCCACAAAGCTGTGAATGATCTGAGAGACAAGGCAAGAAGGGCATTCTATGCCATCAAAAGGAACATAAAATTCAACATACCAATTAGGATCTGGCTAAAAATACTTGAATCAGTTATAGAACCCATCATCCTTTAGGGTTGTGAGGTCTGGGGTCTGCTCACCAACCAAGAATTCACAAAATGGGACAAACACCCAATTGAGACTCTGCATGGAGAATTCTGCATGCAAGCTGGTCCCGGGGCTCTGTTCACAAACACAAACACACCCCACAGAGCCCCAGGACAGCAACACAATTAGACCCAACCAAATCATGAGAAAACAAAAATATAATTATTTCCAATGTGTCAAGTAATTAACAAAAAAACTGAGCAAACTTGAATGCTACTTGGCCCTAAACAGAGAGAACACAATGGCAGAATACCTGACCACTGTGACTGACCCAAACGTAAGGAAAGCGTTGACTATGTACAGACTCAGTGAGCATAGCCTTGCTATTGAGAAAGGTCGCCGTAGGCAGACCTGGCTCTCAAGAGAAGACAGGCTATGTGCACACTGCCCACAAAATGAGGTGGAAACTGAACTGCGCTTCCTAACCTCCTGCCAAGTGTATGACCATAATAGAGACACATATCTCCTTCAGATTACACAGACCCACAAAGAATTTGAAAACAAACCCGATTTTGATAAACTCCATATCTACTGGATGAAATACCACAGTGTGCCATCACAGCAGCAAGATGTGTGACCTGTTGCCACAAGAAAATGTCAACCAGTGAAGAACAAACACCATTGTAAATACAACCCATATTTATACTTATTTATTTTCCCTTTCCCCTTTACAACACTGTATATATACATAATATGACATCTGTCATGTCTTTATTCTTTTGAAACGTCTGTGTGTGTAATGTTTACTGTTCATTTTTATTGTTAATTTCACTTTTGTATATTATCTACCTCACTTGCTTTGGCAATGTTAACATATGTTTCCCATGACAATAAAGCCCCCTGAATTGAATTGATTGAGAGAGAGTTAGAGAGAGAGTTAGAGAGTGACACTGGGTGTGTGTGAAAGAGCGAGCCCCGTAGAAATGGACACGTCTATCATTCTGTGCTAATGAGGCACATAACCCCCAGGCATGAGCTATTGGCTGCAGACTAGCTTCAATACAGTCACCAACACACCGACTCACCTTTATCACATCCTGGAAAACAATGACACATCCTATATCACAACCTGGAACACACTGACACATCCTATATCACAACCTGGAACACACTGACACATCCTATATCACAACCTGGAAAACACTGACACATCCTATATCACAACCTGGAAAACACTGACACATCCTATATCACAACCTGGAAAACACAAACACATCAAGTCAGGCCTTGGACCAGAAACTTCTACAATTTACAGAGAAGCTGTCAAGTGTCATCAAGTATCTTACAGTAGGTAACCCATCAAAAGTCTCTCAAGTGTTACAGAACATGCAGATGTAGGATCTTAATTAGAGCCAGTTTGCTACATCAGGACAATAATCCTGCAGCAACAGGAAATGTGAATTATTATGTGGATTATAATTAATGGATATGTTTGTAGGGGTTGATACAAGGGAAAATCAAATATGAAATGTCAAAGTGGAAATACCTCAAAGTTCTCCTGCAGTAGGGTGATCAAATTAAGGTCTTACATCTGTAGGACGCTCAAAGTGGTTGTTGTTCTGTATTTATGGAGTTTACATTGAAGCTCAGCGTCCTCCTCTAGATAATCCTGGGATGTAAACTTCCACCAACGCTAAGGCTCTCTCTCTGTTCTATTCACAGAGCCACAGAGAGGACAGAGGGTCGCCAGGAACAAATCCTAACCCAGGTATTTCTGTTCTCGCTCCAGGATAGAAACCACGTCTCCAACAGCAGCGGGTAGAAATAGCCTCCAGAACATGGAAGATGCGGCAGAAGAACTCTCATGTCAGAATGTGTCAATGTGGTCGTCTCGGGAGGAACTGGCAGATCATCCATAGAGAAATATACTCTTAGTAAAAAAGGGTTCCAGGTAGAACTCTTTTGGCTTCCATGTCGAACACAATGTGGGAAGGGTCTTAAATGGAACTCAAAAGGGTTCTCCTATAGGGACAGCTGAATAACTATTTTAGGTTCTAGATAGCACCATTTTTTCTAAGATGTTAGACAGCTCTGTTGAGCATCATATTGTTTAATTGCCTTCTACTGTTGTCTTCTACGGTGAAGTCCAGATCCTACTGTTGTCTTCCATGGTGAAGTTCAGATCCTACTGTTGTCTTCTATGATGAAGTTCAGATCCTACTGTTGTCTTCTACGGTGAAGTTCAGATTCTACTGTTGTCTTCTATGGTGAAGTTCAGATCCTACTGTTGTCTTCTATGGTGAAGTTCAGATCCTACTGTTGTCTTCTACGGTGAAGTTCAGATTCTACTGTTGTCTTCTATGGTGAAGTTCAGATCCTACTGTTGTCTTCTATGGTGAAGTTCAGATTCTACTGTTGTCTTCTATGGTGAAGTTCAGATTCTACTGTTGTCTTCCATGGTGAAGTTTCAGATTCAACAATGAAAAGAGATATTTTGTGTCTATGTATTGATATGTAGGCTAAGTGTGCCATTTTTGAATGTAGGTAGTTCTGTCCTTGAGCTGTTGTCTATTAATTTTCTGTATATTGTCATGTTTCATGTTTTTCCCCAGGAAGAGTAGCTGCTGCTTTTGCAACAGTTAATGGGGATCCTAATCAAATACACACAAAAAAGGGGGGTCAGGATATTCAATAATATCCTTTATTGCAAAACAAACCTGTTTTTTTGTTAGCTTTTAACATTAGCACAATTAGCATGAATTAAGAATTCTGGGAATAACAGTTACTTGCCTGTTGTATAGAAGCTACCTTTTCCTCTCTGAAAGGCCTGTAGCAGAGCAACCAATAGTAGCAAAGCCTGTGATGCTGTAAAACAGAGCAATTTCCATATAGTAGTGCAAAGCCTGTGATGCTGTAAAAGTGCGTATGAGTGTGTAGTGTGTGTGTGTGTGTGTGCATTTCAAGCACTTCCCATTTCAAAGGATATTATCGGTGTGTGTGCCGTGTGTATGTGCGTGTGTGCGTATTTGTGTGTGCGTTACAGTGCGTATGTGTGTATGTGTTACAGTGCGTATGTGTGTGTGTGCGTTTCAGTGCGTATGTGTGTGTGTGTGTGTGTCACAGTGCGTATGTGTGTGTGTGTTACAGTGCGTATGTGTGTGTGTGTGTGCGTTTCAGTGCGTATTTGTGTGTGCGTTACAGTGCGTATGTGTGTGTGTGTTACAGTGCGTATGTGTGTGTGTGTGCGTTTCAGTGCGTATGTGTGTGTGTGTGTTTCAGTGCGTATGTGTGTGTGTGTGTGTTACAGTGCCTATGTGTGTGTGCGTTACAGTGTGTATGTGTGTGTGTGTGCGTTACAGTGCGTATGTGTGTGTGTGCCTGCACATAAATCTTCTCTTTGTGCTGCTTCCCACGTGTGTGAAGCAGGCAGGCAGTGAGCTAAGCCCCTGATTGAGAAACAAGCCACAGTAGCAGCATTCCTCACAGTTCACCAAGGCATCTGTCTCTAACAGCATGAGGGCTTCACCAGGGAGAGAGAGGAACAGAGAGAGGGGAGAGAGAGGGGGAGTGAGAGAGAGAGAACGATAGTGGGAAGAAAGCTCTCTTTCACTGTCTCTCTCCCTCTCTCTCACTCCCCCTCTCTCTCGCTTCTCATTATTTGAGAGACAGTGTCAGTGATAGAAACACTGTTTTTTCCCCTCTCTTTTTCCCTCTCATTTCTCTGGTCGCAGTGTGAGATTTGTCTTCCATCATCTGCTCATACCCGTGAGTCAGCTGCGGGTCATATCACAACACTCCGCGCTACGCTACCAGTTTAGCACCCGACTACGTCTGCACCCGCTGACTCCTTCACACACAAGCACACTCTTTCTTCCCTGAAACACACAGAGACACAACGAGGCAGAGACAGACAGACACATGCAGTGCTGGGAATGGGAATGGGAATGGGAATGGGAATGGGAATGGGAAAGGGAATGGGAATGGGAATGGGAATGGGAATGGGAATGGGAATGGGAATGGGAATGGGAATGGGAATGGGCGAGCAGGAAACAATAGTTTGTAGGTAGGTGATACCTGACAGCAGTGACCTTGTTGAACAGGAAGGCCTGGGTGTAAAGCAGTGAGAATAACATGTGTGTGTGGTTGGAAGAGAGAGAGAGAGAGAGAGAGAGAGAGAGAGAGAGAGAGAGAGAGAGAGAGAGAGAGAGAGAGAGAGAGAGAGAGAGAGAGAGAGGGGTACAGCCATGGTAACAATACAGTCCTTCCCAGCAGTGGGTCCATCCACCTCTAGAAACGAGTCCTCCTTCCGTCACACATGCGATCTTTGCGATCTTCACATCGCAAACCCAATTAAATGTCACCTGAGTCGGCTCTGATTGGCCACGGTCAGAGCTGAAGCATTGCTCCTGTGTGTGTCGGGTGACGGTGGCGGTGTGAGAATATGCATGTCCTTGGAGCTCTGGCAGGGATAGTCTATTTTTAGCCTATATCATACTAGACTGGCTGTGAGATTGGGGGAGGGGTTGTAGTTAGGGGGAGGTGTCATGCCAAGGATCTCAGAGTCATTCATCTGAAGTGGATCTACAGTGGCGTCACCAAGACGACCTCATCTAGTAGGCCATATCTCCACCTGGAGATTCTTCACGGCCTAGCACAGATTCATGTTCCTGTTGTATGTTAACATGACCGCCTCTGCACTGCTGAAATTAATGTTCTGCACTGGGCTCTAATCACCTACTTAAGCGAAGGTTGATAAATTCTCTTTCCTAACGGGCTATGGCCAAGCTGATTGTGGCATACCAACTGTCAGAGCGTACTGTGTTAAAATATGAACGGCATATTAATCAACACCAGAGGTTCACAGATGAAACCTGTTCTTCAATCAACACCAGCAAGGTGGTTACCACGGCAACGCAGACACAAGACAACTCTCCTGGATTCGTGTGTGAAACAACAAAAAGAACCTCAACTGCGATTTGATCCGAGATCTGATCTGCGATTTAATCCGAGATGCCGTGTTCTCTTCTACCCTGAGAAAACAGTCCCCGTACCACAGGTTCCGCACCCACCTTGCGTAGACTATACCGTAGGCCGACAGGAAGTTACCAGGCTGTGCGGATCGTATCGAAGAAGAAGAGAACAACAAGCGACTCCAACACAAGCGAGTCATCTTGGGCAGCCATCATTATCTGTTTAAAGAGCTCTGTCCCCATGGATCATCATTACGAGCCACATTAGAACTACTTTGATTAAACTCCCCTAATCCTTAACAGACAGCTGCAGCCCATTCACAGCTGCCTGCATGGCTAATCTCCCCGCCACTAAATACAGCCCAGACAATGGGCAACAAATGACAACTTATACAGAGGGATGGAGAAATATAAAGGAGAGGAGAAACAAAGGGAGAAGAAGAGAGGAGGCGGAGGGAAGCGCAGGTTTTGCATCAAAGTCCGAGGTAAACAGTGGTGAAGGGATGGTTAGACTGGAGATGCCAGGAGATGTTCTCTCTGTAAACATCATGAGATGTAAATGAGAGGAGAGAGGGGGAGAGAGAGAGGTAGAGGTAACGGGAGAGGGAGAGGGGAGGGAGAGGTAACGGGAGAGGGAGAGGGAGAGGGAGAGGGAGAGGGAGAGGGGGAGGGAGAGGGGAGAGGGAGAGGGGGAGGGAGAGGTAGAGGTAACGGGAGAGGGAGAGGGAGAGAGAGGGAGAGGGGAGAGGGAGAGGGAGAGGGGGAGGGAGAGGGGAGAGGGAGAGGGGGAGGGAGAGGTAGAGGTAACGGGAGAGGGAGAGGGGAGGGAGAGGTAACGGGAGAGGGAGAGGGGAGGGAGAGGGGGAGGGGAGGGAGAGGTAGAGATAACAGGAGAGGGAGAGGGGAGGGAGAGGTAACGGGTGAGGGGGACGGAGAGGGAGAGGGGAGGGAGAGGTAACGGGAGAGGGAGAGGGGAGGGAGAGAGAGGGGAGAGGGAGAGGGGGAGGGAGAGGGGGAGGGAGAGGGAGAGGTAGAGGTAACGGGAGAGGGGAGGGAGAGGGAGAGGTAGAGGTAACGGGAGAGGGAGAGGGAGAGGGAGAGGGGAGGGGGAGAGAGAGGGAGAGAGAGAGAGGGAGATGTAGAGGTAATGGGAGAGGGAGAGTGAGAGGGGGAGAGAGAGGGAGAGAGAGGGAGAGGTAGAGGTAACGGGAGAGGGAGAGGGGAGTGAGAGCGGAGGGGAGAGGTAGAGGTAACGGGAGAGGGAGAGGGGAGGGAGAGGTAACGGGAGAGGGGGAGGGAGAGAGAGAGGTAGAGGTAACGGGAGAGGGAGAGGGAGAGGGAGAGGAGAGGGAGAGGGAGAGGGAGAGGGAGAGGGAGAGGGAGAGGGAGAGGGAGGGGAGAGAGAGGGGGAGAGAGGGAGATGTAGGGAGATGTAGGGTAGGGAGGGGAGAGGGGAGGGGGAGAGAGAGGGAGAGAGAGGGGAGAGGTAGAGGTAATGGGAGAGGGAGAGGGGAGGGAGAGGGGAGGGGGAGAGAGAGGAGAGAGAGGGAGAGGTAGAGGTAACGGGAGAGGGAGAGGGGAGGGAGAGGTAACGGGAGAGAGGGAGGGAGAGGGAGAGGTAGAGGTAACGGGAGAGGGGGAGGGAGAGGGAGAGGGAGGGAGAGGGAGGGGGAGGGGGAGAGAGAAGGAGAGAGAGGGAGAGAGAGGGAGAGGTAGAGGTAACGGGAGAGGGAGAGGGGAGTGAGAGCGGAGGGGGGAGAGGTAGAGGTAACGGGAGAGGGAGAGGGAGAGGGAGAGGGAGAGGGGGAGGGGAGAGAGAGGGAGAGAAGGGAGATGTAGAGGTAACGGGAGAGGGAGAGGGAGAGGGCGAGACAGAGGGAGAGAGAGGGAGAGGTAGAGGTAATGGGAGAGGGAGAGGGGAGGGAGAGGGGAGGGGGAGAGAGAGGGAGAGAGAGGGAGAGGGAGAGGTAGAGGTAACGGGAGAGGGGGAGGGAGAGGGAGAGGTAGAGGGAGAGGGAGAGGGGAGGGGGAGAGAGAAGGAGAGAGAGGGAGAGAGAGGGAGAGGTAGAGGTAACGGGAGAGGGAGAGGGGAGTGAGAGCGGAGGGGGAGAGGTAGAGGTAACGGGAGAGGGAGAGGGAGAGGGGAGGGGGAGAGAGAGGGAGAGAAGGGAGATGTAGAGGTAACGGGAGAGGGAGAGGG
>NC_060193.1:54492495-54527495 GCF_021184085.1 Oncorhynchus gorbuscha
CCACACACACCTCTTCCCCACACCACACACACCTCTTCACCACACCACACACACCTCTTCCCCACACCACACACACCTCTTCACCACACCACACACACCTCTTCACCACACCACACACACCTCTTCCCCACACCACACACACCTCTTCACCACACCACACACACCTCTTCACCACACCACACACACCTATTCACCACACCACACACACCTCTTCACCACACCACACCCACACCACACACACCTCTTCACCACACCACACACACCTCTGCACCACACCACACACACCTCTTCCCCACACCACACACACCTCTTCCCCACACCACACACACCTCTTCACCACACCACACACACCTCTTCCCCACACCACACACACCTATTCACCACACCACACACACCTCTTCACCACACCACACACACCTCTTCATCACACCACACACACCTCTTCCCCACACCACACACACCTCTTCACCACACCACACACACCTCTTCACCACACCACACACACCTCTTCACCACACCACACACACCTCTTCCCCACACCACACACACCTCTTCCCCACACCACACACACCTCTTCCCCACACCACACACACCTCTTCACCACACCACACACACCTCTTCCCCACACCACACACACCTCTTCACCACACCACACACACTCTTCACCACACCACACACACCTCTTCCCCACACCACACACACTCTTCACCACACCACACACACCTCTTCACCACACCACACACACCTCTTCACCACACGACACACACCTCTTCATCACACCACACACACCTCTTCACCACACCACACACACCTCTTCACCACACCACACACACCTCTTCACCACACCACACACACCTCTTCATCACACCACACACACCTCTTCACCACACCACACACACCTCTTCACCACACCACACACACCTCTTCACCACACCACACACATCCCAGCGCATGCAGGGCTCATGGCTGCTAACGACCGCTCAATTAGGGGAAATTAAGAAACTGCTGTGAGGTCAAAGCTGAACTCATTAGTGATTGGAGGGAAGGAAGAGGAGTGTCACACCGGATTAATCCCTGAAGAACAGGATCGGCAGCCAAGCAGGTCAACATCCTACCGAGCCATTAGGTTTCATGGTAATGATGGTAATGATGGATATATGGGCCTGATGCTGTGGGATAATGGTAGGATTATGTGGCCAGTGCTCTAGGACTCTGTCTTCAGATCCTACTTGATTTTGATTGGATCTGATTGCGTTTAGCAAGAGTACATTGATAATGTCGCCTTCGCTAACACTTTACAGTAGAATCATATGGACTAGTGTATTGAAGACCTTCTTCAGTTGACTGCACTGTTTACTGTAGGTCCAACTGATAATAACCATCTCAGAAAAGCAAGTTGCAGTGGTGGAAAAATGACCTAATTGTCATACTTGAGTAAAAGTAAAGATACCTTAATAGAATTACTATTTTATTGAACCTTTATTTAACTTGGAAAGTCAGTTGAGGACAAATTCTTATTTACAATGACGGCCTACTGCGGAACAGTGGGTTAACTGCCTTGTTCAAGGGCAGAACTACATATTTTTACATTGTCAGCTCAGGGATTCGATCCAGAAATATTTTGGTTACTGGCACAATGCTCTAACCACTAAGCTACCTGCTGGTTACTGGCACAATGCTCTAACCACGAAGCTACCTGCTGGTTACTGGCACAATGCTCTAACCACTAAGCTACCTGCTGGTTACTGGCACAATGATCTAACCACTAAGCTACCTGCTGGTTACTGGCACAATGCTCTAACCACTAAGCTACCTGCTGGTTACTGGCACAATGCTCTAACCACTAAGCTACCTGCTGGTTACTGGCACAATGCTCTAACCACTAAGCTACCTGCTGCTTACTGGCACAATGCTCTAACCACTAAGCTACCTGCTGGTTACTGGCACAATGCTCTAACCACTAAGCTACCTGCTGGTTACTGGCACAATGCTCTAACCACTAAGCTACCTGCTGGTTACTGGCACAATGCTCTAACCACTAAGCTACCTGCTGGTTACTGGCACAATGCTCTAACCACTAAGCTACCTGCTGGTTACTGGCACAATGATCTAACCACTAAGCTACCTGCTGGTTACTGGCACAATGATCTAACCACTAAGCTACCTGCTGGTTACTGGCACAATGCTCTACTACTAAGCTACCTGCTGGTTACTGGCACAATGCTCTAACCACTAAGCTACCTGCTGGTTACTGGCACAATGCTCTAACCACTAAGCTACCTGCTGGTTACTGGCACAATGCTCTAACCACTAAGCTACCTGCTGGTTACTGGCACAATGCTCTAACCACTAAGCTACCTGCTGGTTACTGGCACAATGATCTAACCACTAAGCTACCTGCTGGTTACTGGCACAATGATCTAACCACTAAGCTACCTGCTGGTTACTGGCACAATGCTCTACTACTAAGCTACCTGCTGGTTACTGGCACAATGCTCTAACCACTAAGCTACCTGCTGGTTACTGGCACAATGATCTAACCACTAAGCTACCTGCTGGTTACTGGCACAATGCTCTAACCACTAAGCTACCTGCTGGTTACTGGCACAATGATCTAACCACTAAGCTACCTGCCACAATATGAAAAATTACTAAAGTAAAAGTGAAAGTCACCCAGTAAATCACTACTTGAGTAAAAGTCTAAAAGTATTGGGTTTAAAATATACTTACGTATCAAAAGTAAATGTAATAGCTCAAATATTCTCAAGTATCCGAAGTAAAAGTGAAAGTCTAATTAATTTATAATTCCTTATATTAATAAAACCAGGGGCACACTCCAACACCCAGACATCATTTACAAACAAAGCATTTGTGTTCAGAGATAGTAGGGATGACCAGGGATGTTCTCTTGACAAGTGCCTGAATTGGACCATTGTCCTGTCTGCTAAGCATTTAAAATGTAACGAGTACTTTTGGGTGTCAGGAAAAATGTATGGAGTAAAAAGTACATGATTTTCTTGACGAATGTAGTGAAGTAAAAGTATAAATAGCAAAGTAAAGTACAGATTCCTTGAGTACAGGTTGCTACCATGTAGAATCTCATGTGTACAAAGTGAAATTCTAACTCCAAATCAAAGTGGAGTCATTATCATAGAGCAACACATTAACATACAGGTCATGTTGTGAGTACGGATTTACCAAGCACATAATGTAAAGGTTTTCATTTGGAAATTAATTACTAATCTAATCTATAGAGCTTTATTAAGAACTATTATAAAGCACACCCTAGTGATGCATTAATCATGTATTACTAATTAGTGTAACATTTAAATGCATGTTGTAAACCTACATCGAGTGTCTCGCACAAGACTGAGGTGCCAAGCGATCACTGTACTAATTAGTTTGCAATTATGTTTAATAACTTCTCTGGAAGCCAATCTTCTTCCAGTCGAGGAGCAGAGGCAGGTTGTCTGATGCAAATACCATACAGCTTAGAGAAGAAGGTACTCCACTGTACACACACAGGAGAGGAGGACTTCTGGGAAAAATATAGGCTTTCACAGCCAATACTACTTTAAAGGTGCAAAGGTGAGGATGTGATTGATGATGATTTTTGGCCAATAAAATATTTCACATTCTGAAATATTCCGAGTGTGGGGGAGAGAGAAGGACATGGTGCTAAGTGGGATATGACTAGAGTATTTGTATCCCTCTAACTGACACATGTTCAATATTGGCCTGCAGCAATATCCGACTTGAGTAGACAACAGGGGAGGAGAGACAACAGGGGAAACAACAGGAGAGGAGAGACAACAGGGCAAACAACAAGAGAGACAGCATGAGAGACAACAGGAGAGACAACAGGAGAGGAGATACAACAGGAGAGACAACAGGAGAAACAACAGAAGAGAAAACAGGAGAGACAACAGGAGAGGAGAGACAACAGGAGAGACAACAGGAGAGACAACAGGAGAGAAAACAGGAGAGACAACAGGAGAGGAGAGACAACAGGAGAGAAAACAGGAGAGACAACAGGAGATAAAACAGGAGAGACAACAGGAGAGACAACAGGAGAGACAACAGGAGAGACAACAGGAGAGAAAACAGGAGAGACAACAGGAGAGGAGAGACAACAGGAGAGAAAACAGGAGAGACAACAGGAGAGACAACAGGAGAGACAACAGGAGAGGAGAGACAACAGGAGAGACAACAGGAGAGACAACAGGAGAGACAACAGGAGAGGAGAGACAACAGGAGAGGAGAGACAACAGGAGAGAAAACAGGAGAGACAACAGGAGAGACAACAGGAGAGACAACAGGAGAGACAACAGGAGAGGAGAGACAACAGGAGAGAAAACAGGAGAGACAACAGGAGAGACAACAGGAGAGACAACAGGAGAGGAGAGACAACAGGAGAGACAACAGGAGAGACAACAGGAGAGACAACAGGAGAGACAACAGGAGAGGAGAGACAACAGGAGAGACAACAGGAGAGACAACAGGAGAGACAACAGGAGAGGAGAGACAACAGGAGAGACAACAGGAGAGACAACAGGAGAGACAACAGAGGAGACAACAGGAGAGACAACAGGAGAGACAACAGGAGAGACAACAGGAGAGAGACAACAGGAGAGGAGAGACAACAGGAGAGACAACAGGAGAGACAACAGGAGAGACAAGAGACAGGAGAGACAACAGGAGAGGAGAGACAACAGGAGAGACAACAGGAGAGACAACAGGAGAGACAACAGGAGGGAGGGACAACAGGAGAGACAACAGGAGAGACAACAGGAGAGACAACAGGAGAGACAACAGGAAAGAAAACAGGAGAGACAACAGGAGAGACAACAGGAGAGACAACAGGAGAGAGAGACAACAGGAGAGACAACAGGAGAGGAGAGACAACAGGAGAGACAACAGGAGAGACAACAGGGGAGACAACAGGAGAGACAACAGGAGAGACAACAGGAGAGACAACAGGGGAGACAACAGGAGAGACAACAGGAGAGGAGAGACAACAGGAGAGATAACAGGAGAGACAACAGGAGAGACAACAGGAGAGACAACAGGAGAGGAGAGACAACAGGAGAGACAACAGGAGAGACAACAGGAGAGGAGAGACAACAGGAGAGAAAACAGGAGGGACAACAGGAGAGACAACAGGAGAGACAACAGGAGAGACAACAGGAGAGGAGAGACAACATGAAAGAAAACAGGAGAGACAACAGGAGAGACAACAGGAGAGACAACAGGAGAGGAGAGACAACAGGAGAGACAACAGGAGAGGAGAGACAACAGGAGAGACAACAGGAGAGACAACAGGGGAGACAACAGGAGAGACAACAGGAGAGACAACAGGAGAGACAACAGGGGAGACAACAGGAGAGACAACAGGAGAGGAGAGACAACAGGAGAGATAACAGGAGAGACAACAGGAGAGACAACAGGAGAGACAACAGGAGAGGAGAGACAACAGGAGAGACAACAGGAGAGACAACAGGAGAGGAGAGACAACAGGAGAGAAAACAGGAGAGACAACAGGAGAGACAACAGGAGAGACAACAGGAGAGGAGAGACAACAGGAGAGACAACAGGAGAGACAACAGGAGAGACAACAGGGGAGACAACAGGAGAGACAACAGGAGAGACAACAGGAGAGACAACAGGAGAGGAGAGACAACAGGAGAGACAACAGGAGAGACAACAGGGGAGAAAACAGGAGAGACAACAGGAGAGACAACAGGAGAGGAGAGACAACAGGAGAGACAACAGGAGAGAAAACAGGAGAGACAACAGGAGAGGAGAGACAACAGGAGAGAAAACAGGAGGGACAACAGGAGAGACAACAGGAGAGACAACAGGAGAGACAACAGGAGAGGAGAGACAACAGGAGAGAAAACAGGATAGACAACAGGAGATACAACAGGAGAGACAACAGGAGAGACAACAGGAGAGGAGAGACAACAGGAGAGACAACAGGAGAGGAGAGACAACAGGAGAGACAACAGGAGAGACAACAGGGGAGACAACAGGAGAGACAACAGGAGAGACAACAGGAGAGACAACAGGAGAGGAGAGACAACAGGGGAGACAACAGGAGAGACAACAGGAGAGACAACAGGAGAGGAGAGACAACAGGAGAGACAACAGGAGAGACAACAGGAGAGACAACAAGAGAGACAACAGGAGAGACAACAGGAGAGACAACAGGAGAGACAACAGGAGAGGAGAGACAACAGGAGAGACAACAGGAGAGACAACAGGGGAGACAACAGGAGAGACAACAGGAGAGACAACAGGAGTGGAGAGACAACAGGAGAGACAATAGGAGAGACAACAGAGGAGACAACAGGAGAGACAACAGGAGAGACAACAGGAGAGACAACATGGGAGACAACAGGAGAGACAACAGGAGAGACAACAGGTGAGGAGAGACAACAGGAGAGCCAACAGGAGAGCCAACAGGAGAGACAACAGGAGAGACAACAGGAGAGACAACAGGAGAGGAGAGACAACAGGAGAGACAACAGGAGAGCCAACAGGAGAGGAGAGACACCAGGAGAGACAACAGGAGAGACAAAAAGGGAGACAACAGGAGAGACAACAGGAGAGGAGAGACAACAGGAGAGACAACAGGAGAGAAAACAGAGGAGACAACAGGAGAGGAGAGACAACAGGAGAGATAACAGGAGGGACAACAGGAGAGACAACAGGAGAGACAACAGGAGAGACAACAGGAGAGGAGAGACAACATGAGAGACAACAGGAGAGACAACAGGGGAGACAACAGGAGAGACAACAGGAGAGACAACAGGAGAGACAACAGGAGAGACAACAGGAGAGACAACAGGAGAGACAACAGGAGAGGAGAGACAACAGGAAAGAAAACAGGAGAGACAACAGGAGATAAAACAAGAGAGACAACAGGAGAGACAACAGGAGAGACAACAGGAGAGACAACAGGAGAGGAGAGACAACAGGAGAGACAACAGGGGAGACAACAGGAGAGACAACAGGAGAGGAGAGACAACAGGAGAGATAACAGGAGAGACAACAGGAGAGACAACAGGAGAGACAACAGGAGAGGAGAGACATCAGGAGAGACAACAGGAGAGACAACAGGAGAGGAGAGACAACAGGAGAGAAAACAGGAGAGACAACAGGAGAGACAACAGGAGAGACAACAGTAGAGGAGAGACAACAGGAGAGACAACAGGAGAGACAACAGGAGAGACAACAGGAGAGACAACAGGAGAGACAACAGGAGAGACAACAGGAGAGACAACAGGAGAGGAGAGACAACAGGAGAGACAACAGGAGAGACAACAGGGGAGAAAGCAGGAGAGACAACAGGAGAGACAACAGGAGAGGAGAGACAACAGGAGAGACAACAGGAGAGAAAACAGGAGAGACAACAGGAGAGGAGAGACAACAGGAGAGAAAACAGGAGGGACAACAGGAGAGACAACAGGAGAGACAACAGGAGAGACAACAGGAGAGGAGAGACAACAGGAGAGAAAACAGGATAGACAACAGGAGATACAACAGGAGAGACAACAGGAGAGACAACAGGAGAGGAGAGACAACAGGAGAGACAACAGGAGAGGAGAGACAACAGGAGAGACAACAGGAGAGACAACAGGGGAGACAACAGGAGAGACAACAGGAGAGACAACAGGAGAGACAACAGGAGAGGAGAGACAACAGGAGAGACAACAGGAGAGACAACAGGGGAGACAACAGGAGAGACAACAGGAGAGACAACAGGAGAGGAGAGACAACAGGAGAGACAACAGGAGAGACAACAGGAGAGACAACAAGAGAGACAACAGGAGAGACAACAGGAGAGACAACATGAGAGACAACAGGAGAGGAGAGACAACAGGAGAGACAACAGGAGAGACAACAAGGGAGACAACAGGAGAGACAACAGGAGAGACAACAGGAGTGGAGAGACAACAGGAGAGACAATAGGAGAGACAACAGAGGAGACAACAGGAGAGACAACAGGAGAGACAACAGGAGAGACAACATGGGAGACAACAGGAGAGACAACAGGAGAGACAACAGGTGAGGAGAGACAACAGGAGAGCCAACAAGAGAGCCAACAGGAGAGACAACAGGAGAGACAACAGGAGAGACAACAGGAGACGAGAGACAACAGGAGAGACAACAGGAGAGACAACAGGAGAGGAGAGACAACAGGAGAAAAAACAGGAGAGACAACAGGAGAGACAACAGGAGAGACAACAGGAGAGGAGAGACAACAGGAGAGACAACAGGAGAGACAACAGGAGCGACAACAGGAGACACAACAGGGGAGACAACAGGAGAGACAACAGGAGAGACAACAGGAGAGACAACAGAAGAGGAGAGACAACAGGAGAGACAACAGGAGAGACAACAGGGGAGACAACAGGAGAGACAACAGGAGAGACAACAGGAGAGGAGAGACAACAGGAGAGACAACAGGAGAGACAACAGGAGAGGAGAGACAACAGGAGAGACAACAGGAGAGGAGAGACTACAGGAGAGACAACAGGAGAGACAACAGGGGAGACAACAGGAGAGACAACAGGAGAGACAACAGGAGAGACAACAGGAGAGACAACAGGAGAGGAGAGACAACAGGAGAGACAACAGGAGAGACAACAGGGAGAAAACAGGAGAGACAACAAGAGAGGAGAGACAACAGGAGAGACAACAGGAGAGACAACAGGAGAGACAACAGGAGAGACAACAAGAGAGACAACAGGAGAGACAACAGGAGAGACAACAGGAGAGACAACAGGAGAGGAGAGACACCAGGAGAGACAACAGGAGAGACAACAGGAGAGACAACAGGAGAGACAATAGGAGAGACAACAGGAGAGACAACAGGAGAGACAACAGGAGAGACAACAAGGGAGACAACATGAGAGACAACAGGAGAGAAAACAGGGAAGACAACAGGAGAGACAACATAAGAGACAACAGGAGAGACAACAGGGGAGACAACAGGGGAGACAACAGGAGAGACAACAGGAGAGACAATAGGGGAGACAACAGGAGAGGAGAGACAACAGGAGAGACAACAGGAGAGACAACAGGGGAGACAACAGGAGAGACAATAGGGGAGACAACAGGAGAGACAACAGGAGAGGAGAGACAACAGGAGAGACAACAGGAGAGACAACAGGAGAGACAATAGGGGAGACAACAGGAGAGGAGAGACAACAGGAGAGACAACAGGGGAGACAACAGGAGAGACAATAGGGGAGACAACAGGAGAGACAACAGGAGAGACAATAGGGGATACAACAGGAGAGGAGAGACAACAGGAGAGAAAAAGGAGAGACAACAGGGGAGACAACAGGAGAGACAACAGGGGAGACAATAGGAGAGACAACAGGAGAGACAACAGGAGAGACAACAGGAGAGGAGAGACAACATGAGAGACAACAGGAGAGACAACAGGGGAGACAACAGGAGAGACAACAGGAGAGACAACAGGAGAGACAATAGGAGAGACAACAGGAGAGACAACAGGAGAGACAACAGGAGAGACAACAAGGAGACAACAGGAGAGACAACAGGAGAGAAAACAGGGAAGACAACAGGAGAGACAACAGAAGAGACAACAGGAGAGACAACAGGGGAGACAACAGGGGAGACAACAGGAGAGACAACAGGAGAGACAATAGGGGAGACAACAGGAGAGGAGAGACAACAGGAGAGACAACAGGAGAGACAACAGGGGAGACAACAGGAGAGACAATAGGGGAGACAACAGGAGAGACAACAGGAGAGGAGAGACAACAGGAGAGACAACAGGAGAGACAACAGGAGAGACAATACGGGAGACAACAGGAGAGGAGAGACAACAGGAGAGACAACAGGGGAGACAACAGGAGAGACAATAGGGGAGACAACAGGAGAGACAACAGGAGAGACAATAGGGGAGACAACAGGAGAGGAGAGACAACAGGAGAGAAAAAGGAGAGACAACAGGGGAGACAACAGGAGAGACAACAGGGGAGACAATAGGAGAGACAACAGGAGAGACAACAGGAGAGACAACAGGAGAGACAACAGGAGAGGAGAGACAACATGAGAGACAACAGGAGAGACAACAGGGGAGACAACAGGAGAGACAACAGGAGAGTCAACAGGAGAGACAACAGGAGAGACAACAGGGGAGACAACAGGAGAGACAACAGGAGAGTCAACAGGAGAGACAACAGGAGAGACAACAAGGGAGACAACAGGAGAGACAACAGGAGAGACAACAGGAGAGGAGAGACAACAGGAGAGAAAACAGGAGAGACAACAGGAGAGACAACAGGAGAGACAACAGGAGAGGAGAGACAACAGGAGAGACAACAGGAGACGAGAGACAACAGGAGAGACAACAGGAGAGACAACAGGAGAGGAGAGACAACAGGAGAAAAAACAGGAGAGACAACAGGAGAGACAACAGGAGAGACAACAGGAGAGGAGAGACAACAGGAGAGACAACAGGAGAGACAACAGGAGCGACAACAGGAGACACAACAGGGGAGACAACAGGAGAGACAACAGGAGAGACAACAGGAGAGACAACAGAAGAGGAGAGACAACAGGAGAGACAACAGGAGAGACAACAGGGGAGACAACAGGAGAGACAACAGGAGAGACAACAGGAGAGGAGAGACAACAGGAGAGACAACAGGAGAGACAACAGGAGAGGAGAGACAACAGGAGAGACAACAGGAGAGGAGAGACTACAGGAGAGACAACAGGAGAGACAACAGGGGAGACAACAGGAGAGACAACAGGAGAGACAACAGGAGAGACAACAGGAGAGACAACAGGAGAGGAGAGACAACAGGAGAGACAACAGGAGAGACAACAGGGGAGAAAACAGGAGAGACAACAAGAGAGGAGAGACAACAGGAGAGACAACAGGAGAGACAACAGGAGAGACAACAGGAGAGACAACAAGAGAGACAACAGGAGAGACAACAGGAGAGACAACAGGAGAGACAACAGGAGAGGAGAGACACCAGGAGAGACAACAGGAGAGACAACAGGAGAGACAACAGGAGAGACAATAGGAGAGACAACAGGAGAGACAACAGGAGAGACAACAGGAGAGACAACAAGGGAGACAACATGAGAGACAACAGGAGAGAAAACAGGGAAGACAACAGGAGAGACAACATAAGAGACAACAGGAGAGACAACAGGGGAGACAACAGGGGAGACAACAGGAGAGACAACAGGAGAGACAATAGGGGAGACAACAGGAGAGGAGAGACAACAGGAGAGACAACAGGAGAGACAACAGGGGAGACAACAGGAGAGACAATAGGGGAGACAACAGGAGAGACAACAGGAGAGGAGAGACAACAGGAGAGACAACAGGAGAGACAACAGGAGAGACAATAGGGGAGACAACAGGAGAGGAGAGACAACAGGAGAGACAACAGGGGAGACAACAGGAGAGACAATAGGGGAGACAACAGGAGAGACAACAGGAGAGACAATAGGGGATACAACAGGAGAGGAGAGACAACAGGAGAGAAAAAGGAGAGACAACAGGGGAGACAACAGGAGAGACAACAGGGGAGACAATAGGAGAGACAACAGGAGAGACAACAGGAGAGACAACAGGAGAGGAGAGACAACATGAGAGACAACAGGAGAGACAACAGGGGAGACAACAGGAGAGACAACAGGAGAGACAACAGGAGAGACAATAGGAGAGACAACAGGAGAGACAACAGGAGAGACAACAGGAGAGACAACAAGGGAGACAACAGGAGAGACAACAGGAGAGAAAACAGGGAAGACAACAGGAGAGACAACAGAAGAGACAACAGGAGAGACAACAGGGGAGACAACAGGGGAGACAACAGGAGAGACAACAGGAGAGACAATAGGGAGACAACAGGAGAGGAGAGACAACAGGAGAGACAACAGGAGAGACAACAGGGGAGACAACAGGAGAGACAATAGGGGAGACAACAGGAGAGACAACAGGAGAGGAGAGACAACAGGAGAGACAACAGGAGAGACAACAGGAGAGACAATACGGGAGACAACAGGAGAGGAGAGACAACAGGAGAGACAACAGGGGAGACAACAGGAGAGACAATAGGGGAGACAACAGGAGAGACAACAGGAGAGACAATAGGGGAGACAACAGGAGAGGAGAGACAACAGGAGAGAAAAAGGAGAGACAACAGGGGAGACAACAGGAGAGACAACAGGGGAGACAATAGGAGAGACAACAGGAGAGACAACAGGAGAGACAACAGGAGAGACAACAGGAGAGGAGAGACAACATGAGAGACAACAGGAGAGACAACAGGGGAGACAACAGGAGAGACAACAGGAGAGTCAACAGGAGAGACAACAGGAGAGACAACAAGGGAGACAACAGGAGAGACAACAGGAGAGACAACAGGGAAGACAACAGGAGAGACAACAGGGGAGACAACAGGAGAGACAACAGGAGAGACAACAGGGGAGACAACAGGAGAGACAACAGGAGAGACAATAGGGGAGACAACAGGAGAGGAGAGACAACAGGAGAGACAATAGGGGAGACAACAGGAGAGACAATAGGGGAGACAACAGGAGAGACAACAGGAGAGGAGAGACAACAGGAGAGACAACAGGAGAGACAACAGGAGAGACAATAGGGGAGACAACAGGAGAGGAGAGACAACAGGAGAGACAACAGGGGAGACAACAGGAGAGACAATAGGGGAGACAACAGGAGAGACAACAGGAGAGACAATAGGGGAGACAACAGGAGAGGAGAGACAACAGGAGAGAAAAAGGAGAGACAACAGGGGAGACAACAGGAGAGACAACAGGAGAGACAACAGGGGAGACAATAGGAGAGACAACATGAGAGACAACAGGAGAGACAACAGGAGAGGAGAGACAACAGGAGAGACAACAGGGGAGACAACAGGAGAGACAACAGGAGAGACAACAGGAGAGACAACAGGAGAGACAACAGGAGAGACAATAGGAGAGACAACAGGAGAGACAACAGGAGAGACAACAGGAGAGACAAAAAGGGAGACAACAGGAGAGACAACAGGAGAGAAAACAGGGAAGACAACAGGAGAGACAACAGAAGAGACAACAGGAGAGACAACAGGGGAGACAACAGGGGAGACAACAGGAGAGACAACAGGAGAGACAATAGGGGAGACAACAGGAGAGGAGAGACAACAGGAGAGACAACAGGAGAGACAACAGGGGAGACAACAGGAGAGACAATAGGGGAGACAACAGGAGAGACAACAGGAGAGGAGAGACAACAGGAGAGACAACAGGAGAGACAACAGGAGAGACAATAGGGGAGACAACAGGAGAGGAGAGACAACAGGAGAGACAACAGGGGAGACAACAGGAGAGACAATAGGGGAGACAACAGGAGAGACAACAGGAGAGACAATAGGGGAGACAACAGGAGAGGAGAGACAACAGGAGAGAAAAAGGAGAGACAACAGGGGAGACAACAGGAGAGACAACAGGGGAGACAATAGGAGAGACAACAGGAGAGACAACAGGAGAGACAACAGGAGAGACAACAGGAGAGGAGAGACAACATGAGAGACAACAGGAGAGACAACAGGGGAGACAACAGGAGAGACAACAGGAGAGTCAACAGGAGAGACAACAGGAGAGACAACAAGGGAGACAACAGGAGAGACAACAGGAGAGACAACAGGGAAGACAACAGGAGAGACAACAGGGGAGACAACACGAGAGACAACAGGAGAGACAACAGGGGAGACAATAGGGGAGACAACAGGAGAGGAGAGACAACAGGAGAGACAACAGGGGAGACAACAGGAGAGACAATAGGGGAGACAACAGGAGAGACAACAGGAGAGACAACAGGAGAGACAATAGGGGAGACAACAGGAGAGGAGAGACAACAGGAGAGACAACAGGGGAGACAACAGGAGAGACAATAGGGGAGACAACAGGAGAGACAACAGGAGAGGAGAGACAACAGGAGAGACAACAGGAGAGACAATAGGGGAGACAACAGGAGAGGAGAGACAACAGGAGAGACAACAGGGGAGACAACAGGAGAGACAATAGGGGAGACAACAGGAGAGACAACAGGAGAGACAATAGGGGAGACAACAGGAGAGGAGAGACAACAGGAGAGAAAAAGGAGAGACAACAGGGGAGACAACAGGAGAGACAACAGGGGAGACAATAGGAGAGACAACAGGAGAGACAACAGGAGAGACAACAGGAGAGACAACAGGAGAGGAGAGACAACATGAGAGACAACAGGAGAGACAACAGGGGAGACAACAGGAGAGACAACAGGAGAGTCAACAGGAGAGACAACAGGAGAGACAACAAGGGAGACAACAGGAGAGACAACAGGAGAGACAACAGGGAAGACAACAGGAGAGACAACAGGGGAGACAACAGGAGAGACAACAGGAGAGACAACAGGGGAGACAACAGGAGAGGAGAGACAACAGGAGAGACAACAGGGGAGACAACAGGAGAGACAATAGGGGAGACAACAGGAGAGACAACAGGAGAGGAGAGACAACAGGGGAGACAACAGGAGAGACAACAGGAGAGACAATAGGGGAGACAACAGGAGAGGAGAGACAACAGGAGAGACAACAGGGGAGACAACAGGAGAGACAATAGGGGAGACAACAGGAGAGACAACAGGAGAGGAGAGACAACAGGAGAGACAACAGGAGAGACAATAGGGGAGACAACAGGAGAGGAGAGACAACAGGAGAGACAACAGGGGAGACAACAGGAGAGACAATAGGGGAGACAACAGGAGAGACAACAGGAGAGACAACAGGAGAGACAACAGGGGAGACAACAAGGGAGACAACAGGAGAGACAACAGGGGAGACAACAGGAGAGACAACAGGAGAGACAACAGGAGAGACAACAGGAGAGACAACAAATTATCTGGCTAAACCGTTGACAACTGCTATAGTGATCTCCCCTGAGTCCATGGCAACGCAGCGAGTGTCAGGGGTCCTCTGGTTCTTGGCTCGGGCCCTGGAGTCAGAGTGTGTGTGTATGTGTGAGTGTGTGAGTGTGTGCTTGGGGCGGAAAGGCTGGGAGTCGTCAGGCAGTGAGTGAGCGCCATGTGATTTGGACCAACGCCCATCCCCTCTATGCTAATAAGAGTAATCAGTGCCCCCATACCAGGTACCAGTCCGATAGAACCACAGAGACATGGCACAGCCCCTACTGACTACCCACCAGCCACCCACACTGTTTACCCACAACACACACACACACACACACACACACACACACACACACACACACACACACACACACACACACACACACACACACACACACACACACACACACACACACACACACACACACACACACACACACACACACACACACACACACACACACACAATGAGAGTTAATGAGCGGGAAACATGGTCAATACTGTACAATTGATCACCATTGTCCGACGACTGTGGTGTATCGATTGGGTTGCTGTTCAGTAATGGCTCAGTAGACATGTCTTATAGATGTACATGAATAAACACACAATCACACCTAATGTACGCTACCACAAACAATTCAAACCGTTTCAGTATCAAAGTGATTGCTGCCTTGGTTGATTTCATCTAGAGTGTTTCTTAAGATACACATTCTGCATTAAATGATTGAACTTCTGGCAGCGCTACTGGAGGTAGCTGCATATTGTGTCATTCATATTATTGTTATAGCCTAGATCAGGCCTGGGCAACTCCAGTCCTCTGGGGCCTGATTGGTGTCACACCTGACTACAATAATCAACTAATCATGATCTTCAGTTAAAAATGTAATTAGTTTAAATCAGGTGTGTTTGCTAGGGAGGAGGGGGAAACTGTGACATCAATCAGGCCCCAGAGGACTGGAATCTCCCAGGCCTGTCCTAGATCAACCTTTAAGGCTGGTTTACAGTCTGTCTATCGACATGTCTGTAGACAATTGTCGCGGCGACGTTAACATTCTATTGTCGTCTGAAAAAATGTAAAGGCAAAACAACAGCCTCTGCATGACATCAGCAGCCCAGTGCTCCAGATAGCATACCGTCTCTATTTGAACACCAATAAGCCCATCCATTTACAAAATGAATTCAGTAAATGTCGACGTAAAAAGCCAGGCAGCTAAAAGCAATTTTTGAAACAACGTTTTGGTTCGTTGCTAGTTAGCTAGTTGGCTAGTTAGCTAGTTGGCTAGCCAGTTGAAATAATGAACAGAGTATTGCCGACAACATTTTCATTTTAGCTACTTTTTATTCATTATTCATTATTACAGGAAAACAAACCCACAACACCATCATTATTTACAAGGTAATGGGGAGAGTACAGGAAACAGCTGACAGTTGTGAGTGTGACTAAATAAAACTAGGTCATTCTATCTGAGAATTATAAAAGACCTGCATCGTCTTGTCACAGGACGACTTGGTCTGGTTGCAGTGGCAGTCCGGTAACCACGACAACGTTCCGACAGTCGCAGAGACTTAACATTTTCTCATGTCTGTGCGACAAGGAAACTGACAGGCTCAGCGACAGTCTACAAACATTCCACCTGAGTACTAATGAAATGTTGTTTAGAGCAGCATACCTGTCGATAGACAAAGAATAAACCAGCCTTTTCATGGAAGGTCTCTGCACTGGATTAGAAAAACAACTCTGGTTTGTTTTCAGAGAAAATACATTAATGACAAACTGCAAGCTCGGGAAAAGTGGAACAACTCTAAGAGCCCACAGCAAATTGCTGGCTTTGTTGCAGCGGTCAGCATGGACAGTTTTAGTAGGGGCTGTTATGAACCATGGAGACCACAACCTCTCATGACAGGCAGTGGTGCAGACAGACAGACAGACAGACAGACAGACAGACAGACAGACAGACAGACAGACAGACAGACAGACAGACAGACAGACAGACAGACAGGCAGGCAGGCAGGCAGGCAGGCAGGCAGGCAGGCAGGCAGGCAGGCAGGCAGGCAGGCAGGCAGGCAGGCAGAGGCAGACACAGTCATGATAGTTACGGGCAGACAGGCGTCTACAACTTCCAGGGTCTGAACACTGCTCCTATAGAAAACAGGCCCTGAGGTGATTCCTGGCCAGATCACTGCTTCCTGAGGCCCAGTTGCATGAAAATATACCCCCTACCACCACTCTGCAGGCCTGCCTGGAAACCAACCCAGCCTCCCAGACTGCCGTCTGTCCGGAGGAAGTACACCACCCCTCTCTCTCTCTCTCTCTCTCTCTCTCTCTCTCTCTCTCTCTCTCTCTCTCTCTCTCTCTCTCTCTCTCTCTCTCTCTCTCTCTCTCTCTCTCTCAGTGTTGGCAGTTAGTGTGCTGTGCTCTGCTCACCAGGGAGAGATGAGGGGGTGGATGGAAGCTAGAGGACGGAGGCTGGGTGAGCTGGTTTCAGAAGTTGGCGGGGGAAGCCAGCCTGCTCCTGCTCTGCCCTGGACGACTGGGCACTTTTGTCTCTCTGTGGAAAGACTCCTGAGGCCTGTGCTTTGAATAGAACCTCTTGTAATGCCTGGACCTGAAGTCCTGAACTCCAATCAGCAGTTTCACTCCCAACAACCACAACAACAACACCACCACAATCTCTCCCACAAGCACCAGTCTTGCTGTATCCTACACAGAGGTTACTGAGCAAGCCCACCTCCACAGTATCCAGTCTTGCTGTATCCTACACAGAGGTTACTGAGCAAGCCCACCTCCACAGTATCCAGTCTTGCTGTATCCTACACAGAGGTTACTGAGCAAGCCCACCTCCACAGTATCCAGTCTTGCAGTATCCTACGCAGAGGTTACTGAGCAAGCCCACCGCCACAGTATCCAGTCTTGCTGTATCCTACACAGAGGTTACTGAGCAAGCCCACCGCCACAGTATCCTACACAGAGGTTACTGAGCAAGCCTACCGCCACAGTATCCTACACAGAGGTTACTGAGCAAGCTCACCGCCACAGTATCCAGTCTCGCTGTATCCTACACAGAGGTTACTGAGCAAGCCCACCGCCACAGTATCCTACACAGAGGTTACTGAGCAAGCTCACCGCCACAGTATCCAGTCTCGCTGTATCCTACACAGAGGTTACGGAGCAAGCCCACCGCCACAGTATCCAGTCTTGCTGTATCCTACACAGAGGTTACTGAGCAAGCCCCCAGCCACAGTATCCTACACAGAGGTTACTGAGCAAGCCCACCGCCACAGTATCCTACACAGAGGTTACTGAGCAAGCCCACAGCCACAGTATCCTACACAGAGGTTACTGAGCAAGCCCCCAGCCACAGTATCCTACACAGAGGTTACTGAGCAAGCCCACCGCCACAGTATCCAGTCTTGCTGTATCCTACACAGAGGTTACTGAGCAAGCCCACCACCACAGTATCCAGTCTTGCTGTATCCTACACAGAGGTTACTGAGCAAGCCCACCGCCACAGTATCCAGTCTTGCTGTATCCTACACAGAGGTTACTGAGCAAGCCCACCGCCACAGTATCCAGTCTCGCTGTATCCTACACAGAGGTTACTGAGCAAGCCCACAGCCACAGTATCCTACACAGAGGTTACTGAGCAAGCCCACCTCCACAGTATCCAGTCTCGCTGTATCCTACACAGAGGTTACTGAGCAAGCCCACCTCCACAGTATCCAGTCTTGCTGTATCCTACACAGAGGTTACTGAGCAAGCCCACCGCCACAGTATCCAGTCTCGCTGTATCCTACACAGAGGTTACTGAGCAAGCCCACCGCCACAGTATCCAGTCTTGCTGTATCCTACACAGAGGTTACTGAGCAAGCCCACCGCCACAGTATCCAGTCTCGCTGTATCCTACACAGAGGTTACGGAGCAAGCCCACCGCCACAGTATCCAGTCTTGCTGTATCCTACACAGAGGTTACTGAGCAAGCCCCCAGCCACAGTATCCTACACAGAGGTTACTGAGCAAGCCCACCGCCACAGTATCCTACACAGAGGTTACTGAGCAAGCCCACAGCCACAGTATCCTACACAGAGGTTACTGAGCAAGCCCACCGCCACAGTATCCAGTCTTGCTGTATCCTACACAGAGGTTACTGAGCAAGCCCACCGCCACAGTATCCAGTCTTGCTGTATCCTACACAGAGGTTACTGAGCAAGCCCACCGCCACAGTATCCAGTCTTGCTGTATCCTACACAGAGGTTACTGAGCAAGCCCACCGCCACAGTATCCAGTCTCGCTGTATCCTACACAGAGGTTACTGAGCAAGCCCACAGCCACAGTATCCTACACAGAGGTTACTGAGCAAGCCCACCTCCACAGTATCCAGTCTCGCTGTATCCTACACAGAGGTTACTGAGCAAGCCCACCTCCACAGTATCCAGTCTTGCTGTATCCTACACAGAGGTTACTGAGCAAGCCCACCACAGCCACAGTATCCAGTCTCAAGCTGTATCCTACACAGAGGTTACTGAGCAAGCCCACCACGCCACAGTATCCAGTCTTGCTGTATCCTACACAGAGGTTACTGAGCAAGCCCACCGCCACAGTATCCAGTCTTGCTGTATCCTACACAGAGGTTACTGAGCAAGCCCCCAGCCCAGTATCCTACACAGAGGTTACTGAGCAAGCCAGTATCCAGTCTTGCTGTATCCTACACAGAGGTTACTGAGCAAGCCCCACAGCCACAGTATCCTACACAGAGGTTACTGAGCAAGCCCCCAGCCACAGTATCCTACACAGAGGTTACTGAGCAAGACCACCGCCACAGTATCCAGTCTTGCTGTATCCTACACAGAGGTTACTGAGCAAGCCCACCGCCACAGTATCCAGTCTTGCTGTATCCTACACAGAGGTTACTGAGCAAGCCCCCAGCCACAGTATCCTACACAGAGGTTACTGAGCAAGACCACCGCCACAGTATCCAGTCTTGCTGTATCCTACACAGAGGTTACTGAGCAAGCCCCCAGCCACAGTATCCTACACAGAGGTTACTGAGCAAGCCCCCAGCCACAGTATCCTACACAGAGGTTACTGAGCAAGACCACCGCCACAGTATCCAGTCTTGCTGTATCCTACACAGAGGTTACTGAGCAAGCCCCCAGCCACAGTATCCTACACAGAGGTTACTGAGCAAGACCACCGCCACAGTATCCAGTCTTGCTGTATCCTACACAGAGGTTACTGAGCAAGCCCCCAGCCACAGTATCCTACACAGAGGTTACTGAGCAAGCCCCCAGCCACAGTATCCTACACAGAGGTTACTGAGCAAGACCACAGTATCGCCACAGTATCCAGTCTTGCTGTATCCTACACAGAGGTTACTGAGCAAGCCCCAGCCACAGTATCCTACACAGAGGTTACTGAGCAAGCCCACCTCCACAGTATCCAGTCTTGCAGTATCCTACGCAGAGGTTACTGAGCAAGCCCACCGCCACAGTATCCAGTCTTGCTGTATCCTACACAGAGGTTACTGAGCAAGCCCACCGCCACAGTATCCAGTCTCGCTGTATCCTACACAGAGGTTACTGAGCAAGCCCACAGCCACAGTATCCTACACAGAGGTTACTGAGCAAGCCCACCTCCACAGTATCCAGTCTCGCTGTATCCTACACAGAGGTTACTGAGCAAGCCCACCTCCACAGTATCCAGTCTTGCTGTATCCTACACAGAGGTTACTGAGCAAGCCCACCGCCACAGTATCCAGTCTCGCAAGCCCACCGCCACAGTATCCTACACAGAGGTTACTGAGCAAGCCCACCGCCACAGTATCCAGTCTTGCTGTATCCTACACAGAGGTTACTGAGCAAGCCCACCGCCACAGTATCCAGTCTCGCTGTATCCTACACAGAGGTTACTGAGCAAGCCCACCGCCACAGTATCCAGTCTTGCTGTATCCTACACAGAGGTTACTGAGCAAGCCCACAGCCACAGTATCCTACACAGAGGTTACTGAGCAAGCCCCCAGCCACAGTATCCTACACAGAGGTTACTGAGCAAGACCACCGCCACAGTATCCAGTCTTGCTGTATCCTACACAGAGGTTACTGAGCAAGCCCCCAGCCACAGTATCCTACACAGAGGTTACTGAGCAAGCCCCCAGCCACAGTATCCTACACAGAGGTTACTGAGCAAGACCACCGCCACAGTATCCAGTCTTGCTGTATCCTACACAGAGGTTACTGAGCAAGCCCCCAGCCACAGTATCCTACACAGAGGTTACTGAGCAAGACCACCGCCACAGTATCCAGTCTTGCTGTATCCTACACAGAGGTTACTGAGCAAGCCCACCGCCACAGTATCCAGTCTTGCTGTATCCTACACAGAGGTTACTGAGCAAGCCCCCAGCCACAGTATCCTACACAGAGGTTACTGAGCAAGACCACCGCCACAGTATCCAGTCTTGCTGTATCCTACACAGAGGTTACTGAGCAAGCCCCCAGCCACAGTATCCTACACAGAGGTTACTGAGCAAGCCCCCAGCCACAGTATCCTACACAGAGGTTACTGAGCAAGACCACCGCCACAGTATCCAGTCTTGCTGTATCCTACACAGAGGTTACTGAGCAAGCCCCCAGCCACAGTATCCTACACAGAGGTTACTGAGCAAGACCACCGCCACAGTATCCAGTCTTGCTGTATCCTACACAGAGGTTACTGAGCAAGCTCACCGCCACAGTATCCAGTCTCGCTGTATCCTACACAGAGGTTACTGAGCAAGCCCACCGCCACAGTATCCTACACAGAGGTTACTGAGCAAGCTCACCGCCACAGTATCCAGTCTCGCTGTATCCTACACAGAGGTTACGGAGCAAGCCCACCGCCACAGTATCCAGTCTTGCTGTATCCTACACAGAGGTTACTGAGCAAGCCCCCAGCCACAGTATCCTACACAGAGGTTACTGAGCAAGCCCACCGCCACAGTATCCTACACAGAGGTTACTGAGCAAGCCCACAGCCACAGTATCCTACACAGAGGTTACTGAGCAAGCCCCCAGCCACAGTATCCTACACAGAGGTTACTGAGCAAGCCCACCGCCACAGTATCCAGTCTTGCTGTATCCTACACAGAGGTTACTGAGCAAGCCCACCGCCACAGTATCCAGTCTTGCTGTATCCTACACAGAGGTTACTGAGCAAGCCCACCGCCACAGTATCCAGTCTTGCTGTATCCTACACAGAGGTTACTGAGCATGCCCACCGCCACAGTATCCAGTCTCGCTGTATCCTACACAGAGGTTACTGAGCAAGCCCACAGCCACAGTATCCTACACAGAGGTTACTGAGCAAGCCCACCTCCACAGTATCCAGTCTCGCTGTATCCTACACAGAGGTTACTGAGCAAGCCCACCTCCACAGTATCCAGTCTTGCTGTATCCTACACAGAGGTTACTGAGCAAGCCCACCACCACAGTATCCAGTCTCGCTGTATCCTACACAGAGGTTACTGAGCAAGCCCACCAGTATCCTACACAGAGGTTACCACAGTATCCAGTCTTGCTGTATCCTACACAGAGGTTACTGAGCAAGCCCACCGCCACAGTATCCAGTCTCTGCTGTTATCCTACACAGAGGTTACTGAGCAAGCCCACCGCCACAGTATCCAGTCTTGCTGTATCCTACACAGAGGTTACTGAGCAAGCCCACAGCCACAGTATCCTACACAGAGGTTACTGAGCAAGCCCCCAGCCACAGTATCCTACACAGAGGTTACTGAGCAAGACCACCGCCACAGTATCCAGTCTTGCTGTATCCTACACAGAGGTTACTGAGCAAGCCCCCAGCCACAGTATCCTTGCTGTATCACAGAGGTTACTGAGCAAGCCCCCAGCCACAGTATCCTACACAGAGGTTACTGAGCAAGACCACCGCCACAGTATCCAGTCTTGTATCCAGTCTTGCTGTATCCTACACAGAGGTTACTGAGCAAGCCCCCAGCCACAGTATCCTACACAGAGGTTACTGAGCAAGACCACCGCCACAGTATCCAGTCTTGCTGTATCCTACACAGAGGTTACTGAGCAAGCCCCCACCACAGCCACAGTATCCAGTCTTGCTGTATCCTACACAGAGGTTACTGAGCAAGCCCCCAGCCACAGTATCCTATCCTACAGAGGTTACTGAGCAAGACCACAGTCTTGCTGTATCCTACACAGAGGTTACCACAGTATCACACAGAGGTTACTGAGCAAGACCACCGTATCCAGTCTTGCTGTATCCTACACAGAGGTTACTGAGCAAGCCCCCAGCCACAGTATCCTACACAGAGGTTACTGAGCAAGCCCCCCAGCCACAGTATCCTACACAGAGGTTACTGAGCAAGACCACCGCCACAGTATCCAGTCTTGCTGTATCCTACACAGAGGTTACTGAGCAAGCCCCCAGCCACAGTATCCTACACAGAGGTTACTGAGCAAGACCACCGCCACAGTATCCAGTCTTGCTGTATCCTACACAGAGGTTACTGAGCAAGCCCCCAGCCACAGTATCCTACACAGAGGTTACTGAGCAAGCCCCCAGCCACAGTATCCTACACAGAGGTTACTGAGCAAGACCACCGCCACAGTATCCAGTCTTGCTGTATCCTACACAGAGGTTACTGAGCAAGCCCCCAGCCACAGTATCCTACACAGAGGTTACTGAGCAAGACCACCGCCACAGTATCCAGTCTTGCTGTATCCTACACAGAGGTTACTGAGCAAGCCCACCTCCACAGTATCCAGTCTCAAGCCCCCCAGCCACAGTAGTTACTGAGCAAGCCCACCGCCACAGTATCCAGTCTGTGTATCCTACACAGAGGTTACTGAGCAAGCCCACAGCCACAGTATCCAGTCTTGCTGTATCCTACAGAGGTTACTGAGCAAGCCCACCGCCACAGTATCCAGTCTTGCTGTATCCTACACAGAGGTTACTGAGCAAGCACACAGCCACAGTATCCAGTCTTGCTGTATCCTAGATAGAGGTTACTGAGCAAGCCCACAGCCACAGTATTCTACACAGAGGTTACTGAGCAAGCCCACCGCCACAGTATCCAGTCTTGCTGTATCCTACACAGAGGTTACTGAGCAAGCCCACCGCCACAGTATCCAGTCTCGCTGTATCCTACACAGAGGTTACTGAGCAAGCCCACCTCCACAGTATCCAGTCTTGCTGTATCCTACACAGAGGTTACTGAGCAAGCCCACAGCCACAGTATCCTACACAGAGGTTACTGAGCAAGCCCACCGCCACAGTATCCAGTCTTGCTGTATCCTACACAGAGGTTACACAGAGGTTACTGAGCAAGCCCACCGCCACAGTATCCAGTCTCGCTGTATCCTACACAGAGGTTACTGAGCAAGCTCACCGCCACAGTATCCAGTCTTGCTGTATCCTACACAGAGGTTACTGAGCAAGCCCACCGCCACAGTATCCAGTCTCGCTGTATCCTACACAGAGGTTACTGAGCAAGCTCACCGCCACAGTATCCAGTCTTGCTGTATCCTACACAGAGGTTACTGAGCAAGCCCACCGCCACAGTATCCAGTCTCGCTGTACCCTACACAGAGGTTACTCAGCAAGCCCACCTCCACAGTATCCAGTCTCGCTGTATCCTACACAGAGGTTACTGAGCAAGCCCACCGCCACAGTATCCAGTCTCGCTGTATCCTACACAGAGGTTACTGAGCCAGCCCCCAGCCACAGTATCCTACACAGAGGTTACTGAGCAAGCCCACAGCCACAGTATCCAGTCTCGCTGTATCCTACACAGAGGTTACTGAGCAAGCCCACAGCCACAGTATCCTACACAGAGGTTACTGAGCAAGCCCACAGCCACAGTATCCAGTCTCGCTGTATCCTACACAGAGGTTACTGAGCCAGCCCCCAGCCACAGTATCCTACACAGAGGTTACTGAGCAAGCCCACAGCCACAGTATCCAGTCTCGCTGTATCCTACACAGAGGTTACTGAGCAAGCCCACCTTCACAGTATCCAGTCTCGCTGTATCCTACACAGATGTTACTGAGCAAGCCTACAGCCACAGTATCCAGTCTTGCTGTATCCTACACAGAGGTTACTGAGCAAGCCCACAGCCACAGTATCCTACACAGAGGTTACTGAGCAAGCCCACTGCCACAGTATCCAGTCTTGCTGAATCCTACACAGAGGTTACTGAGCAAGCCCACAGCCACAGTATCCTACACAGAGGTTACTGAGCAAGCCCCCAGCCACAGTATCCTACACAGAGGTTACTGAGCAAGCCCACAGCCACAGTATCCAGTCTCGCTGTATCCTACACAGAGGTTACTGAGCAAGCCCACCTCCACAGTATCCAGTCTCGCTGTATCCTACACAGAGGTTACTGAGCAAGCCTACAGCCACAGTATCCAGTCTTGCTGTATCCTACACAGAGGTTACTGAGCAAGCCCACAGCCACAGTATCCTACACAGAGGTTACTGAGCAAGACCACCGCCACAGTATCCAGTCTTGCTGAATCCTACACAGAGGTTACTGAGCAAGACCACCGCCACAGTATCCAGTCTTGCTGTATCCTACACAGAGGTTACTGAGCAAGCCCACCTCCACAGTATCCAGTCTCGCTGTATCCTACACAGAGGTTACTGAGCAAGCCCACCGCCACAGTATCCAGTCTTGCTGTATCCTACACAGAGGTTACTGAGCAAGCCCCCAGCCACAGTATCCTACACAGAGGTTACTGAGCAAGCCCACAGCCACAGTATCCAGTCTCGCTGTATCCTACACAGAGGTTACTGAGCAAGCCCCCAGCCACAGTATCCTACACAGAGGTTACTGAGCAAGCCCACAGCCACAGTATCCAGTCTCGCTGTATCCTACACAGAGGTTACTGAGCAAGCCCACCGCCACAGTATACAGTCTCGCTGTATCCTACACAGAGGTTACTGAGCAAGCCCACCGCCACAGTATCCAGTCTTGCAGTATCCTACACAGAGGTTACTGAGCAAGCCCACCGCCACAGTATCCAGTCTTGCTGTATCCTACACAGAGGTTACTGAGCAAGCCCACAGCCACAGTATCCTACACAGAGGTTACTGAGCAAGCCCACAGCCACAGTATCCAGTCTCGCTGTATCCTACACAGAGGTTACTGAGCAAGCCCACCGCCACAGTATACAGTCTCACTGTATCCTACACAGAGGTTACTGAGCAAGCTCACCGCCACAGTATCCAGTCTTGCTGTATCCTACACAGAGGTTACTGAGCAAGCCCACCTCCACAGTATCCAGTCTCGCTGTATCCTACACAGAGGTTACTGAGCAAGCCCACCGCCACAGTATCCAGTCTTGCTGTATCCTACACAGAGGTTACTGAGCAAGCCCACAGCCACAGTATCCAGTCTTGCTGTATCCTACACAGAGGTGACTGAGCAAGCCCACAGCCACAGTATCCAGTCTTGCTGTATCCTACACAGAGGTTACTGAGCAAGCCCACAGCCACAGTATCCTACACAGAGGTTACTGAGCAAGCCCACCGCCACAGTATCCAGTCTTGCTGTATCCTTCACAGAGGTTACTGAGCAAGCCCACCTCCACAGTATCCAGGCTTGCTGTATCCTACACAGAGGTTACTGAGCAAGCCCCCAGCCACAGTATCCAGTCTTGCTGTATCCTACACAGAGGTTACTGAGCAAGCCCACCTCCACAGTATCCAGTCTCGCTGTATCCTACACAGAGGTTACTGAGCAAGCCCACCGCCACAGTATCCAGTCTTGCTGTATCCTACACAGAGGTTACTGAGCAAGCCCACCGCCACAGTATCCAGTCTTGCTGTATCCTACACAGAGGTTACTGAGCAAGCCCACAGCCAAAGTATCCTACACAGAGGTTACTGAGCAAGCCCACAGCCACAGTATCCAGTCTCGCTGTATCCTACACAGAGGTTACTGAGCAAGCCCACAGCCACAGTATCCTACACAGAGGTTACTGAGCAAGCCCACCGCCACAGTATCCAGTCTTGCTGTATCCTACACAGAGGTTACTGAGCAAGCCCACCGCCACAGTATCCAGTCTTGCTGTATTCTACACAGAGGTTACTGAGCAAGCCCACCGCCACAGTATCCAGTCTTGCTATCAAGCAGCAGAGAACAGCAGCAAATCTTTGAATTTCAGAGAAGGATCTCGCTGCTGCAAGTGAGGGCCTCGGTGTGAGGCTAGCTGTCAAGCTCCCTCCAATTGTCCTTGGGCCCTGTGTGTCGGCTGTGTGACGCCCACAGACACCAATATAGTTATTATGGGTGATAGTGGACTCGGAAAGTCATGGAGGCGGCCGGGTCCAGACGTCAGTCACAAAGAGGGTGAGAGAGAGAGGAGAAGAGGAGGGCGGATCAATCAGGAGATGTCTGATTAACTGGACAGAGAGGACGCATATTTCTGTTGATTCATTCCTTCTCTCGCTGTTCCAAACCACACATCTAGAGGAGGAACCAATCCCAGAGCAGGCAGATTGACTGTCAGTCAAAGACGGAAAGGCAGCAACGTGATGGAGGAATTGTATACACAGACAAACACATTAACAAGCAGGTCCTATTGCGGTAATCACAGTAATACAGAACTCCAATGACAGGCGGTGGATGTGGAATAGCACATTGGGCCCCAAGGTTGACAGAACAGGAAACAAGCAAAGAGATTTGGGTTTTCAGTTACACTAAGGCACTTATTTTCAGCGGTGAAATGGCTACGACACAGGAGAGTGGGGGTAATTTCCCACCATCAAGTCTGTTTTTAATTTTCCTCTTTTCCCTTTCTCTCCCGTTGAGGGACAGGGCATCAGCCTGTTGGGGTGGATGTCTGGATGTCGGAAGGCTGTAATGGAGGTTAACATCTCGACTGATTGTAGAACGTCCATCGGGGGAAGGTATCTCCACCTCCACCCATTACGGATGCCCTGTAAATTTATTCCACTTTCGGGCCTCGACATGTGACGGCTGAGCCTACGGCTGAGCGAGCCTACGGCTACGTGTCCATACTTCCTCCTCCAGATCAGAATCCATTCCAAGGTCTCACATTTGTGGAAAATAGAACACAATTTAATGATATGAGAGACCGGGTGTGTGTCCCCGACTGGGCTTGAACCTGGGGTCATCTGCGAACCACAAGACTATAGCCCAAGTGAGCATGCATGTTTTGGCCTTTTTGAATTTGTGTGTCTCGCACTCCAGGACTATCCTACTCTGCCTTGTTGGCCTCTGTATTTAGCGACTGCAAGAGCAGAAAGAGTCTCTTAACAACAAGGAACTTTGGTCCCAATGAGGACCCAGCCGAGAAGAGATCAACATCCGACGAGCTTCTCCTTCACATCTCTATGGATTAAAATGACCATTTTTTTTACAACATTAGCATAGGCATTAGGCATTAGCTTGGGCAGCTAAAACAAGTCTTCAGGTCTCAGGCTCATCACATGATCGTGGTTTAAACTACCTCCGTTACGATGTGTGCGTAGGAGTACTGGACTGTGAAAAAACTAACACTGAGTACTGTACACAGCTGGTGTTACAATAGTCCAGATCCCCTTCAGATCCCTTTGCTTCCAGCCATCATGACACAGTGTGTGCCCCACCCTCAGGTATCTCCATGGAGACCATGTTGTTTAGGAGGTAAACAGTGTCGCTTGCAAAGGTTTGTCAAGTCCCAAATCAATTTGGGATTGGGCAGTTGTGTTTTGAGTGGAGCTGCATAACTACAGTTTAACACCAAAGTTTTCTCAGAAGTCGTAGCATACAAAATACAGCCCCAGTACCACTAGGAGTTTATTCTGGTCAGGAACACAACAGGACAACAACATTAACAACAAAAGGACAACACAGCTTGCCAGCTACACATGGATTCCTCCGACAGAGCTCCATCTCTCCTTACACAAACAGCCCATTTCTATCCCCCTTGTATTCAATCTGAAATAAACAAACAGATGCTATTCTTGACTACACAGGCTCTGTTAACTGGTTAGACGAGGTACTGCGCAGGTCTAGAACAGACCTTTTTTTCTATTTGCTGAGGTTTTCCTCCGGAATCAAATGGCGACAGTTTATCCGTAGATATGCTAATGCGGTAAAGGTGAGGATCAGAAAGGACTACTGCAGTCCCGAAGGCAATGATTGTGTTGTGGAAGGAGCCACAGTAATCGGGACAGACACACATGCTCACATTCTCCACCATATAAATCCAGAATACTAATGCTCCCACCTCTCAGTCTCTTTCTCTCTCTCTCTCTCTCCCTCCATCCCCTTCTCTTTCTCTTTATTTATTTTTTGCTCTTCTTTCTAGTGCTTTCTCTCTCTCTCTCTGTCTCGCTGTCTCTCTCTCTCTGTCTCTCTCTATCTCTCTCTCTGTCTATCTCTCTGTCTCTCTCTCTGTCTCTGTCTATCACTCTGTCTCTCTCTGTCTCTCTGTCTCTATCTCTCTCTCTGTCTATCTCTCTGTCTCTCTCTCTCTCTCTCTGTCTATCTCTCTGTCTCTCTCTGTCTCTCTCTGTCTCTCTGTCTCTATCTCTTTCTCTCTTTCTCTCTCTTTCTCTCTCTTTCTCTCTCTTTCTCTCTCTTTCTCTCTCTTTCTCTCTCTTTCTGTCTCTGTCTCTGTCTCTGTCTCTGTCTCTGTCTCTGTCTCTGTCTCTGTCTCTCTCACACACACATTCCCACGCACGCACACACACACACACACACACACACACACACACACACACACACACACACACACACACACACACACACACACACACACACACACACACACACACACACACACACACACACACACACACACACACACACACACACACACACACACACACACACACACACACACACACACACACACACACACACACACAAACACACAAATACACACACATGCACTCACCCTCACTCCTCACGCACACATCCTCTCTGGATCAGCAGGAGTCCAAATCAAGCTGATTTTCCTCTTTGGTTTTGAGGGAGAGAGCTGCTCAGATTGCATTTCACCAAGTCAGAGAGGAGCGACCAGTGGGAGGTGGTGGGAGACGAGGGGATGTTTTGCATATTATAATGTGGAAAATAGGAAGCAGGGGAGTGAAAGTAATCTCTCCCTCACACACACACTGAAACACACTGAAACACACACACAACTACACTACTGTCTCCTACAAGACATACACATCTAGTCCACATCAACTCCCGTTAGGTCAATTTCAGCAGAGGATATGATGTCTGAGCTAGTGAAAGCATAAAAAACAACAGTCTTTGATAATTATGGATAAAACAAGTATGGTTCAAATTTCTCCGTATTCCGCATTCAAACACGCTCAATATTTTGTGCAGGTGAGAAGATAATGGGACGATGTTTCATCATTTTTTCCCACATTTGCTCAAATTGCGCACACCTGACAGAAACACCCCAGACTGTAATCAGGAGTGTGTGTGTGTTTGTGTGTATGTTGTGATTTCCACAGCGGGCTAACAGCACCATCCGTGGTGTGATAGGCTGACCACGGAGGCAGCGCGGGGCTTTCATTTCTTCTGCCTGCTGCAGAAGCTGGCTAATGCAACACACCTGCTATCTCCACACCATCATTAACCTCAGCCTCAGTCGCCCGGCGAAAAGGTCAGGGATAAACAGAGATCAGCCACAGAGGAGAGAGAGAGAGAGAGAGAGAGAGAGAGAGAGAGAGAGAGAGAGAGAGAGAGAGAGAGAGAGAGACAGAGCGGGAGAGAGAGAGAGAGAGAGACAGAGCGGGAGAGAGAGAGAGAGAGAGAGAGAGAGAGAGAGAGAGAGAGAGAGAGAGAGAGAGAGAGAGATCTGTCAAACTCCCAGTCCTGATGAGCAATAATGTAAGGCTGATGAGTAGGAGTGGGCTGCCCGGGTGGAGAGAGATGCATGATGGGAACGGAGAAAGAGAGCAACACTTCAAACTCACAGGGCGTCTGTCTTTGATCCGATCAAACAAACACAGAAACCAGCAGAGATTCCAGACACATTTACCCCAGTCTACAGTACTGTATGTACAAGGTCTTGGTACACTTCTACTGTGTGTCCAGTTTAACCATGCAGGCCCTGTCTAAAGATTTAAACCTACAGGTCCTGATCTGAAAAACAGTGGTAAAATAGGAATTATTATTATTGGTTGAAGTGAACAAATGAGTGTGTTGGATTAAATCATTGTTGAATTGTATGAATTTCAGTGCTATAGATTGTGATGCACCAAACTCTGGATAATCGAAGAGAATAGCCATTGATGTACAGGTCAGGCATGACTTCCGAAAGCATAGTTTGACCGATATGCTGAGGACTGTGATGATGTCATCAGGATGTCCCAGAGTTCCCTCAGGGCTACCTCTTTACAACAAGCCACACATGACAAATGGCAGAGCTTCTCACGTTGCAACGCAACAAGTTATTAGTGCTGAGCGATTAGTGGTTATTGAGGTATGTTCGGTTTCGGTTCGATAATCTTTTGAAACGTGAAATGCATTCTACTGCCACAACATGAAAAATATTCCTTTGTCTCTGTCAGGTCCACATAGAAAAATTACTATTAAATAATAAAATATTATAGTTGTGTATATTACATTGTTTTATTTGATGACTTTATAATTTGTCATTACTTAAAGTGGGGCGTCAGCGTAGCCTAGTGGTTAGAGCGTTAGACTAGAAACCGGAAGGTTGTGAGTTCAAACCACCGAGCTGACAAGGTACAAATCTGTCATTCTGTATCTAACCTTTTGTAGCAGGCATACAGTGTATCAGTGGAGGCTCCTCAGAGGAGGAAGGGGAGGAAGGGGAGGACCATACTCCTCAGTGAATTTTATAAAGATAACAACTGTAAAACATTCTAAAAAGTTATCTTTATTAGATAGAACTATACTAAATATATTCACGTAACCAAATAATTGATGAAAACACACTGTTTTGCAATGGTCTATAGTAGCCTCAACAGCACTCTGTAGGGTAGCACCATGGTGTAGCTGGAGGACAGCTAGCTTCCGTCCTCTGGGTACATTGACTTCAATATATAACCTCGGAGGCTCATGGTTCTCACCCCTTCCATAGACTTACATAGTAATTATGACAACTTCCAGAGGCTGTCCTCCAACCTATCAAAGCTCTTGCATCATGAACTGACATGTTGCCCACCCAATCAAAGAATCAGAGAATAAATCTAATACTGAAAGCACGAGTTACAGCTAGTTAGCATTGTAGTGCATGAAATGTGGTGAGTAGTTGTCTCAAAGAGAGGAAGACAATACAGTTGAACAGTTTTGAACAAATGTATTTCTCCAAAAATGAAGGAGAAGCAAGATAGATAGAGAGTGAGAGATTTTTTAATTTTTTTTAATTTTCAGTTTCACTTACTCAGCTAGCAAAGGCAGCTAGATAGTTTAACAAACAGAGGGATTCTATGTGATCTAGCTGGCTATGACTATCCAACACAACACTGGAACTCTTCCAAGTCAAGGCAAGCTTTTGGTTTGACTCATTTATTGCCACCGGGGTCCGCCTGTGTAATTCTTAAACTGCTTACTGACTACTGCATGATTGTAACGGGTTTACTAATGTGTTAGTTCTATTTGCTATGTTGACTATGATGTTACTTTAGCTAATATTGTGACATCGATGTAGGCTGTGTGTAGTGGTTATGATATGGTTTGGCTTGGAAAGTTTTTTTTGGCCTGGTCAAATACAGCTGATGTGTTGTGCATTGAAGACCACAAACGAAGAGAAAAGGTGAGAGGAGGAGAGCGCATAGAAGGAATACAAGGTGGCTTCTGTGGAAGTGAACTGTGTTTACACGTGATCAGGGGTATATACATTCTGTTGAACATTTTTAAGCAGAAGTAAATGGAACGAAAAAGGGATAAACATACCTGAATTTGTCCAATAGAAACTCTCGTTTGAAAATGTTGGACTAGTGAGTACACCCTAGATCAGCTAGATGCAGGCAACAGTGTGCAAGGCTGTATTGAATGTGTCACTGTCTGTCCATGTGTCACTGTCTGTCACCTCAAAAAATACTTTGGACCTGTGTGCACCTATGTTGTAAACTTTCATTCATAGGCTAGGTTGTAACAACCTCACGATGGGTATAGGGAAGATTAGATTATCATGTAGAAAACCTGACGATGTTACAGTGAACTGGGTGAATGGAATATGAATGACAGTCATCCAATATGCTATAGAAATAAGGCCATGCTCATGAAAAAAATAACATCCTCTGTCATCTTAAAGGGCACCTACCACCACTGAAGTGTATCCATCCCGGTCCAAGCCGGAAAAGAACAGGAGCCGTGGATTATGGTCATTGTAGTTCATTACCAAGTTTCTGCGCTGAACTAGGTTAATTATTTGCTTAATGAAAACTACAACTCCCTTCAGCCCAGCATCCCATATATTGACGTAATTATTGGATTTCTCACTACAGAAACTGCATGTTGAGCTCACAAAAAAAACTAAATGGAAATTCAAGTAATTGAACCGACATCGGTCACAGAATGGTTACTTGGATGAAAATGGGGGAGGGTCACACTTTTTGAATTTCAGGTAAGGTTTAGTATTTTTTTAATCTAGTCCAGTGGAGGGTCATGTAATTTGTTGAAATATCCATAGATTTGTCTGTGAATTCCTCCACCCTACATGCACTCTTTAAATAGCCTAGTGCTTTGGTGCCCAATGCTTTATGCTGGAATCAAGCTGTAAAATACCCAGGAAAGACGTGATGCATATGGGAGTAGCATTGTTTCGTTTCTTTGCCATTCAGAGGCTGAGCTACAACCTTCTATAGCCGAGGAGACAAACATGTTACTTTGCTTGAGAAGTAATCTAATTCTGCCACTATCAATTGATTAAGATATTCACTTTCTGTACAATACAAGATGTTTAAACCCAGACGGCTATTAGGGAAACACTTGTGACCTTCTCTTGTTGGTTTAAGCCACGGAAGAAGAGTAGCCAGCAGTTAAAGCTTATGTTTTCTGCATCGGTGGAGCTTCTCCCTCTGGGATGGAAAGGTCGGCCTACTCCCTCTGGGATAGAATGGTAGGCCTACTCCCTCTGGGATGGAAAGGTAGGCCTACTCCCTCTGGGATGGAAAGGTCGGCCTACTCCCTCTGGGATGGAAAGGTAGGCCTACTCCCTCTGGGATGGAAAGGTAGGCCTACTCCCTCTGGGATGGAAAGGTCGGCCTACTCCCTCTGGGATGGAAAGGTCGGCCTACTCCCTCTGGGATGCAAAGGTAGGCCTACTCCCTCTGGGATGGAAAGGTTGGCCTACTCCCTCTGGGATAGAATGGTAGGCCTACTCCCTCTGGGATAGAAAGGTAGGCCTACTCCCTCTGGGATGGAAAGGTCGGCCTACTCCCTCTGGGATGGAAAGGTAGGCCTACTCCCTCTGGGATGGAAAGGTCGTCCTACTCCCTCTGGGATGGAAAGGTCGGCCTACTCCCTCTGGGATGGAAAGGTAGGCCTACTCCCTCTGGGATGGAAAGGTTGGCCTACTCCCTCTGGGATAGAATGGTAGGCCTACTCCCTCTGGGATAGAAAGGTAGGCCTACTCCCTCTGGGATGGAAAGGTCGGCCTACTCCCTCTGGGATGGAAAGGTAGGCCTACTCCCTCTGGGATGGAAAGGTAGGCCTACTCCCTCTGGGATGGAAAGGTAGGCCTACTCCCTCTGGGATGGAAAGGTCGGCCTACTCCCTCTGGGATGGAAAGGTCGGCCTACTCCCTCTGGGATGGAAAGGTAGGCCTACTCCCTCTGGGATGGAAAGGTTGGCCTACTCCCTCTGGGATAGAATGGTAGGCCTACTCCCTCTGGGATAGAAAGGTAGGCCTACTCCCTCTGGGATAGAATGGTAGGCCTACTCCCTCTGGGATAGAAAGGTAGGCCTACTCCCTCTGGGATGGAAAGGTCGGCCTACTCCCTCTGGGATGGAAAGGTAGGCATAACTAAGTACCATGCTCAGATTCCTAATGGCGTCTGCGATTTAATTATTTGCAAACAGAGAGAGTTTCG